>NC_035165.2:586222-806222 GCF_001659605.2 Manihot esculenta
GCTTCAAGCAGTAAGTTCACCATACCCTCAGGGTCAGCCAACTCAGTAGCAACTCGAAGGAGCGACTCAGCCCCTCTCGGTGACAACTCAGAAAGTATCGACCTTTGCCTCTTTTATTATATTCTTCACAGAGTTAACATCCCCACTGCTGACAGCGTGCCGGAGAAGAAATGGACCGACGAAGGCAACCTTGAGCTTAAAATCTTGAGTTGACCAGAGAGGAAGGGAAGAGAACCATGAGTTGAGAGAATCGGGGTTAGTCAAATCGGATGAATTGGGAGGAAACGGTCGGAGGGAGAACGAGGGAAAGAGGATGGGAGATGGGTTTGTGGTCTGAGTATGATTTGAAAGATGGTAGAGGATGAAGGAGGGATAAGCCCAGTTGGTGGATTAACCAGGAACTTGTGCGGCGATGAAGTTTGGACCTTGAATGCTATTGGGGTAGTGGCGGAGAGAGACCTGAGGCGGACGTTGGCTCGGCATTTGGAATTGAGCATAAAGTCTAGACGAAACTCTGAGTCTGATACTTCGATGAGCGGCCTCTCCATTAATGGAGATAGAGAAGTCAGAAATGGGGAAATGGCCTGTATGTTGTGATGATTAATGAAGAGGAAAGATATTAGTGTTTGAGACGATGCATGCACGTGATTCTGTGGGGCTCATGCATGGGTGGCCAATTTGGAAACTTGTCGTTACTTATGGAAGATGCAAAAACAACACTTTAATCGTGGGACGGGTTTGGTTTGTCTTTGTCCCTAATGTATTAAGACTTAAAGTATAATTACATAATAATTAAAAATATATTTTTCTAACTATTTTTTATCTTTTTTAATACAATTGATAGCTAAATATCTTATGAAACGATATAAATTAGAGATTTGAATAGATAAAATATTTCGAATATTTAATTTGATGGAATTTTATTACAATGAATTTGAATAAAATATATAATTAGATTTGAATAAATTTGATGGAATTTCATATTGAATAATCATATTATTTATTTATATATAAATTAATTTAATTAAATATATATTTTATTATAATATTTATAAATTTATGTATTTCATTTAAAATTATATTATATAAATATATTTATGAAATATTAAGTTTTAAATATTATTATTAAAAATTTTATTTATAAATTATTAATTAAAATATATATAAATATGGTATTAGTTTGAGTCATAATAATTTGATTTAGAATGAATTTAAATAATTTAATATAATTTTCATCGTATTTGAACGAGTTAATTATTAAAAATATTAATCGATTTTGCATAGGGTAATTTTTGTGAATGTCCTTTCATTATTATTTTAGAGAGATGAACAATGAAATTCATTTTATATCATTTGTTAAATCACATCATTGTTTATGCTTAAAAATAAATAATTAATTAAATTTAAAATAGTTATATTACACATTTTATTGATATTTGTAAATGTTTCTCTCATAAATTCAGTTTTAAATGTATTTATTAAAAACCATTTTAGTTTTAAAAGTTTGACTCATCAAAATCCGGTTTGGATAGATCAGTGGTGCACAAGTTGAATCAAAATGGGAAAATTGAAAGGAGAAATTTTTAAGTGAATTAGATTTATTATGAAGTTAATAGATATTAAAGGCACTCCGAGACTTAGCCTGGTGGAAAGTGCATTCTAGTAGACTTGAGAGGTCTAAGGTTCTACTCCCCAACCTCTATTTCAAAAAAAAAAAAAGATATTAAAGTAAATTTTATTTATTATTTATAATATAATTTATTATTTTTTTAAAAATTTATTAATCTATATAAAATTGGATCCAAATATATACTTCCCATCAAATGTACTTAAAAATAACTCAATTTATTGATTTATTGGTTTATAAAAATATTTTCATCAATTTATAGTAAACAATATTATTTATTAATAATAATTAGTCAATATACTAATATGTAGAATGCTTTCGGGTGAGTATTATTAAATTTTAAAAATTAAACTCTATCTTATTTTATTTTGTCAATTTTATAACAAACAACATTAAAAAAAGTACGAGATAAATTTAAATATTGTATCATAAAAAGCTACTACTCAATTTAAATAATAATGTAATGCATGGTGGTCAATTTAAGGTCAACGTGAAAGATGAAATTAGAGATTTAAGCCCATATTCTAAAATTCTTAAATATTGATTTCAATTCAACGATTTCAAGTGACATACAGCAAATTTTAATTTGATTTAAAGAAAAATAAAATAACTTAATTAAATTGATGTTAATTTTATTTTAATTTTGCGCGCTTCAAAACCTAACAGATTACTATTTAAATTCAAAATAAAAACCGAACCATGACTCAATTGGGAATGTAATTCCTTTTGTTTGCTCCCCATTTTCTAATTTTTAAATGTGAGTCCATACTGATAATTCTCATTTTTATTAAACTATTAACTGATTATTCACCTTATTTAGTAGGGAATAGCAGTTATGTTAGTGATTAGTTGAATATAAAAGATAATTTTTTATAATTTATTTTTTTAATCACTAAATCAAAATATTAAGCATTAAGAAAAAATTATTACTTAATTTTTATAAAAAAATTTAATTTTAAAAAATATTAAAATATTTTAAAAAATTTATTAGTAAATGATTAGGTTAATTTTATTCATTAAATATTTTACTATTTAATTTTTATAATTTTAAAATTTATTAATTAATATTTTAGATATTTAAAAAGTTTATTAATTAATTTTTTATATTCATAACATTTTAAATTCTTTTATAATATTTAACCTTAAAATTAATAAAAAATAATTATTATTTTTTAAAAAAATATTAAAAATATTTTAATATATTTTTTAAAATTAAAAAATTAATTAGTTTTCTTATACCATATACACTAAAAAATATTTTTTTCCTTACTAAGATGGAAGTAGCGGGAAGAAACCATTGTGATCGACATCTTTTATTCTAGAAATGATATTAAAATTTCAATAATGATTTCTGAGTTGTTCCTGCACATGCATTTGCTCATACATATGGCACAATTAAGTTCTATAGTCGTAAACAGAATTTATTGGAGTTCTCCACATTAGCTGAGAAAAATTATTTAGGGATTGGCAGATCTCAATGCACCCCTCTCGCTACTAGTAAATATCCCCGAAACCAAGAAATTAAAAATATTACCATGTGTTGCATTGCCATTTTTTCCCGATTGGCTCCATCTATTTTTTACAAATATTAATATTAAAAATCCATAAATAATTAATTACCATAACTTCAAATTTTTCCAAGCAAACTTGACTATATATATATAATTACTTTCCTTCTTAGTAAATCCAAATTTAGAATAAATATTTCATATCTCTCAACATCCCCGAAACCAAGGAATTAAAAATATTACCATGTACTGCATTGTCATTTTTTCCCAATTGGCTGACATCTTTTTTGCAAATATTAATATTAAAAACTCATAAATAATTAATTACCATAACTTCAAATTTTTTCAAGCAAATTTGACTTTATATATAATTACTTTCCTTCTTACTAAATTCAAATTTAGAATAAATATTGAGAATATCTAATATTTTTAAAGACCTCCGAAGATTTAAACCAATGATGAATCAAGCATTTGATCAGACACTCCATTGTTAAAGTTATAGAATCACTTTCTTTAATAGCACCAAAGGCCCGGTCCAGTCCTACTTTGTAACCCTAACTAGTCTCATGTCTCTTCCATTCTCTCTCTCTATATATAATGTGGCTAGAGTGGCTGAGATCACCAAGTAGGGCTCACACCTCCCTAAGACGGCCGGCGGAGCCACCTTCACCAAGGCACTTCTCCTGCTCATCTTTCAAAGATATCAATGCCATTCTCTTAGAAGAACAAAATGGATCCAAATCCCAACCCCAAACCCCCAGAAGAACCTCCATTTTCCACCGTGTTCGGATCGCCTCCCCACTCCACCGCAACCACTCTAAAACATTCATAATTTCACCCTGGTTAGGAGGTGGTGAAATTATGAATGTTTTAGAGTGGTTGCGGTGGTGGCAGTGGAGTGGGGAGGCGCAGTGGAAAATGGAGGGTCTTCTGGGGGTTTGGGGTTGGGATTTGGATCCATTTTGTTCTTCTAAGAGAATGACATTGATATCTTTGAAAGATGAGCAGGAGAAGTACCTTGGTGAAGGTGGCTCCGGCGGCCGTCTTAGGGAGGTGTGAGCCCTACTTGGTGATCTCAGCCACTCTACTGCGTCCAAAAAAGTTAGGTTACCTGCAGTTTTCTTAGGAGGGAAGTATGTTGGTGGGGCCGAGGAGATCAAGGAGATGAATGAGAGTGGTGAGTTGAGTAAGCTGATTGGTGGGTTACCAATAGCGTCTGTGATGTTTGTGGAGGGCTGAGATATGTTCTTTGTGCACAGTGCAATGGCAGCCATAAGATCTACTCTGAGAAGCATGGGTTTAGGACCTGCACATCGTGCAATGTAAACGGTCTGATTAAGTGCGGCCTATGTTATCCCGTGCAATGTAAACGGTCTGATTAAGTGCTTCATATGTTATCCCGTGAAGCGGCAATGTCAACTTAGCCCTCTATCCACAATAGAAAATACATAAATAAAATAATATTGGTGTTTTTTCTTTTGCTTATTTTCTATTTTAGAAAAAAATGTATTTGGGTTCTTTTATTTGATGGGATTTGTTTGATTAGATGTTTATAGACTTTTTTTTTGCCACAGATGTTTATATACTTAGCAGCAAGTGTTTGATGATTTATGAATTATTTGTGAAACTTGTAAATCTTTACTTGTTGATTTTTGTTTATTATTTTTCTAACAAGTCCCTGTGATACTATTTCTCCTTTTTTTTTCTCTTTTTCTTTGTTTTTCGCAAACATAAGCGATTTCTAATTTCTATTACATAAAAGGGAAATGCAGTATTTCAGTCATACACCATACCTATTGAAGAATATTCAACATAAAAAAACAAATCATGGATAGCTACTATAATATGCTTTAGAAAATATCATTGAGAAAATTATTAACTTAAATACATATTAGTCAAATTTATAAAAAAAATTAATTTAAAATTAAATTTAACATGCTTTATTATAAAAATTTGAATAAGTAAATAATTTTAATTTTTTTTTTTTAGAATGGAGATTAGAAATTGAGAGACTAGAATATGAGAGTTCTATCAAATTTACTTAAATGCACTTACCATATTAAATCTGTGAGTCCAATTTTAAATTCTTTATATATATATAAACATATCTTAAATGATCATTTTTTTTATTATTCCGATCTTTGACGGGATGAGCCGCTTACTGTTGACTGTCAAATTAATAGGGACAACTATATTTTCTTATTTATCGATAGTTAATCGACGCATATCGTTTCTCATGGAGAAGGGAAAATAAAAAGTTAGGTTTAAAAAAGAGGAAAAGGCGAGAGTACCGAGTTACAAAAGGAGTACAGAGGAAAACTTACATTATTATATATATTATAAAAACGTGTAGAAGCATATAAGAAAATCATTATATGAATTGTTAATCTGAGAAAAAAAGTCGTTAATTAATAAAAATATTCCGTGGTCGCTCGTTAAAATTTTAATTAAAAAATAATAACGCTCGGAGAGAATATTTTTATTTTTAATATTTTTAATTTGAAAAATATTTTAAATATTCATAAACATTATGATGTTTATTTTCTTGCTCTAAAAAATAGAGCAATATTATATCAATAACAATCTTTTGTCTCCTAAAGCATTAGACCCACATTGTTTTCTATCATTATCTTTTTGGAAACTATAGTCCATTTCCCTTTTTTTAATTTCTTAATATTTATAAAATATTAGCAATCTATACATGCATTCCACCATACATAATTACCACAAAAAGTTTAAGAATAATCAAAATTTTAATTATATAGTATATTAGCACCAAAAACTATTAAAAAGATTAGAAAATTTAAGATATTTAACTCAATTGAATTCATCTTCTAGTTGTTAGAGATCTCCATTGAACTCTTATTGAAATTAATTATTATTTAATTTAATGGTATCATATGATTGATAAATATTTAAAATATAACACAATAATCACTCAAAATAAATTATAAATTGTCACAATAAATTAGAGTTACATGATACACTCCTATAAAGATCTTATCCATAAAAAAAAAAAAAAGGACCAAACCACTCTAATAGTTGTATTATCAAGACTCGCGCTCTACTGAACAAATCAAGTTTTTATGAACAATTATTGATCGCGGATATAATCCAATAGATTCAAATTAAGATTTTTTATCAATTAGTCAATATCAGTCAGATTCATAAGAAATTTGATAATTAATAAAAGTTGATGTGTGCACAAATTAAGATACACATTCTTACACATCTATAACTAATTTATTATATTCGGTTATTTTATCAGTTTATTAACTTAAGTGTTAAAGTTACTGTAGTTTTCTCGTAAAGTCACTGTGTATAAACATCAACCACTTCACATCAATTCAATTTTTAATAGACACATTAGTTTTTTTAAATTAATGATAGTGTTTAATGAGTTTTTCAAATCGTAGCAGCGCGACTCTTATAACTCTAAACTTTAAGACACTATTATTTTTAAAATGCGATTTTAAATAATTTAATCTTTAAAAGTATTGAAAATCTAAAAGTTTTTTTTATATTTTAAATTAAAATTTTCTAAATTAAAATAACACATTTAAAATATAGAATATTTTCCTTTTCCCTCTGCAAAAATTAAAAAATAAAATAAATGAAATTTCCTATATGTTGAAAATTGTTTGCTTTAGCCGATGTTCCTAATTTATCCCAATAAATAAATAAATAAATAAAAAGAATGATGTAGAAGACATGAAAATTCATACAAGTGTACATTATGAGGTATAAGAGAATAAAAATTAGAACAAAACATTCAATATTAATTTTCCAAATTTCAACTTTGCTAACATAAGCAACATACTTTATTTATTTTTTTATTATTGAAAATATAAATAATTATAAGGACTAATTAAAAATATTTTTATATTTTAAATTCAATTTTTAATCATATTTACTAAAAATAAAAAGATTCTAATGATTCGTGGAGTGTCAGTATATATAAGATAGAGTTATATAACAAGATTCTAATGATTCGTGATTCTTGATCAATTTAACATACCCTTACTTATATATTAGTTAACATACTGTCCCATTTAAAACATCTACAAAAAATTCTCATATTTAGTTCTGCATCTAATTGTATCAACAATCTGTAATACATATATACACACACCATATAACCTATAATTCACAATTATTATTATATGAACTAATAAATCTCGATTTAATGGTGAAAAAATAAATATAGAGGAAGTACATTAAACATAAAATAACTATACAATCAATCATTTGCTCAATATTTAATGTAATAAATACTGATTAACATATATAATTAATAATTCACAAAACATCAAGTATATAATTCATTTTTAAAACAATAAGAGCTTCCTAGTGATTATGACTTTTGTTTTTTGCTTGGGATAATAAAAGGAATACAAGGCAACAAAAACACAAAAACTAACGTCAGAGAGATAACTCCAACTACATCCCTTTTTGAAGCCAAGGCAGCAACTCTAGTGGAGAAGCCAGAACATCGACGCCTCTAGGGACATCCTTCGCGAAGTCCACTAACCAGTCGGCAGTAGATTCTCTAGGGATACGTGTGACTTTTAACTTTTAGAACCGCTTGTAAAAGGGAAGAAACAGCCTTGAGTAAAGAAGCAAAGCATCCTGAATAAGATGATGCAATCAGTTATAGCTTCCATAACGCCTATGTTATCACACTCAACTATCATCCGTGGGATTCTCAAATCAATATCTTAAACGATTATAAGTTGCCAAGAGTTCAGCAGCAAAGATAGAACACTTGCCCAACAATTATCATTCCAGTCTCTGAAAAGACCATTCCCATAAAGCACGAACCAAACATCAAGAAAGCAACCATTCGTATTCACTTTGAAGCAATTTCACGGGAGGAGGTTGCCAGCTGACTTCCAGGAACGAGCTTCTGCTCTCCTTTGGGCTTAAGTTACTGCGGATCAAAGCCGCATGGGCAACATCCACCTGCGACCTCACCATGCAAAATAGTGATTTTGACTTATAACAGTGATACAGACTTCTACCAACTAATTTATCACTAAACACTAGTAGTAACCTTTCAAAAGTATTTATCTTGATTTATAAACTCTAAAATTAAAATATTTATTTATCACATTTTTAAAATCTTATAAAGTGGACAAACAAGAAATCATATACTAACTTCCTACTCTATCCTTAGAAACAAAAGTTCTTTTTTCTTTTTCATTCAATAAAAAAGAGAACAAAATATACCCCTATGTTCTTTCAGCAAAATCCTATCAGTACCTGCAATAGCTCTAATCCATTTTTGCAATGTAACATCATAATGACTCGACATAATCTACCTAACTTCATCTGCGCATTTGTTATCACACCTGCAGCATTTCACAAGAACTCCATATCGTCTTGGTGTTGTTCCAAGATAACTGATGCCATAGCAAGTCTATATGCTGAAGATCTCAAGTTCCTGACAAGCACATATATTTCTTTTCTCCTCTTCTTTACAGGTATCCCATTCCACTGTTCTTCCCTAAGATCCGCTAGTAAAACTGCTTCACAAAAGGCCTCTGCCATTGGCTTCTTGCTGCATATCAAAAGTAAATCCTGTGATTCTGTTACCAAAGAAAGAGTTGCATATTCATTGAAAGAAATAAAAGAATAACATCATCACTAACCTCCCTCGAACATATCCTGTCGTGACAAAACCAATAGGCCACCTATGGGACTCTTCAGCAGCAGAGTTTTCTGGTATCTGGAGTTCCCACTTACCAGAAGATTGCTCTTTGAAGTATGACCTCACCACAGAGGTAGGAATCTGAAAACCAGTCTCATTATTTTCTGACCTGAAGCACGTGCCAACCACATCAAATAACATCAGATGATAAGCCTCATGAACAGTAGGAATCCCCAAATGATAATTTCAACCCTATACGTTAGATGATCTTTGCAATGTTCATATTACAGTAAAACACTCCTTTAAATGTCCCACTCAGCTCTTGAAAAAATGAGAGATGCACAAACATCCTTCTAATTTTGCAAAATATCCTTCTATGACTTATGAATCTATAATCTGTTGGTGTGCATTTAAATGATTGATGATTGGGTTTGTCTTTTAAATTATAATTATAAACTTTCAAATAATATCCAAATTGAATACCTTATTATTATAAATTCACACCTATCAAATGAAGCCTAATGCAATTTCAGCAAGAGTTCACATAATCAAGCAAACCTCGGATTTTCAAAGTAATCTGATGCATCAATAAGAATAAGAAGTTCTGGAAGAATACCTGGAAGTCAATAGTGACACATCACTGAGACAAGGTGCACATACAACTGCTCCCTCTTCAAAAACACCTTTTTTATATGCATGGAGAAGAACTCTAACAAAGCACAATTGACGGTTAGAATTCATTCGCATAATACCATTTTGAAGTTGACCAAGTTTACTTTCATCATTGATAGACTCTAGAAACTTCATCTTCCAGTTTGGAGCTTGAGGGAATAAAAGTGAACAATCACCATATATTTCATTCATAAAATCAGCCAACATATTGGATGTCCTTGCTACAATTCCATCAAATGAGTTACCATCAACCCTGAGTGATGTTATATCACTATGATCACATCTAAAGATTGACATTGAATTGCCACCAATCATGTCTTTTGCATGAGAACTTGAAGCCACTTGCACAGCAATGCGGACGCTATTCCATGGGGGTGGAACAGGCACTTTCAAGGATCTTACAGCAGGACATAGTCGTTCTGCTTTTTGGTCTATGGCAGCACTTTCAATTGCCTTAGAAGAGAGGTATGGATTACAGTCAGGAAAATCTGAAGGAAAAAAGGGTAACCCTACCTGCAAAGAAATAATTAAAAAAAATCATAATTGTTCTGTTACCATTTTTTTTTTCAAAAAAAATTCTTGCTTGTTAAGCACACATACTTCACATGCAATCCATCGTTTCTCTCTAAGACCTATGGCACGAGCTCCTTTGGAGATGAAAGATATCCAAAAGACCTTGACCCAGCACAAGGGCATTATTATTGACCATCTGTAAAGATAAGCAACATTTAAGAGGTGCTAATGAAGAATACAGCTCATTTTTTTTGCAAAGATGTAATCGTGGTACACGTATGATCACAGGAAATATATGAAAATGAACCAGATCAATTACTTCTAATAACAACAAATGAGAGATTAAATCTAGTAAAAAGAATTACCCCATGAATGAGCCCATTCCATTGTTGTGTTTAAGAAGAACAATAGGGCAAGATCTTGAACCATGAACATCAACTGCAGTACTCGGCATCCCTGATTTTGCATCATCAAGGCAAACGAAATCCATACGTAAACGATGTTTTTCCAAGCAAAGAACATTATCTTCCACAGGGAGACTTATTCTGCAAGCTGCATCCCACAGATCCCCTTTGTTAGAGAAACTGCTATCCCCTTCAGGTTTTGAACATGGTTGCCAAAGTAAATCTTCAATCTTTTCTGGATTTCCCAGTGGAGTGACATCCTTTCTAGGTTCATCTTCAGACACATAATTCATTGTGGTAGCAGCTGCCACAGAAACATCACCGATCTTTGTCTCAGACATTGCTCGAGGATCCCTGACTGTAAAAGGAAACATAGAACATGAAGACATATTCTCCTCATTTTCTAGTATAGAAGGATTCTTAAGCTTGGAATCATGATCCGCATCTTCAACAGCACATTTCCTCAGTTGCCAGGAATTCTTTGAATCTCTACACACAAGTAAGCAGCCTTAGCCATAGTTAACTAAAAATCTTGATCCCAAAGAAACATAAAAAATTATTAGTTGGCTCACCAATAAACAGGATGTAATATCTTTTGAAGAAGTTGAAATGCCTTCGATCCCATTACCTCTAGTTTTGCAAGTTCGCCTTCAAGTGAAATGCAATTGATCAAGATGCCACTCTCACTCATCTGAAAAAATAAGAAAAGTAAGAAATTCACATATTAAGATATCACAAACCTCCAGAATGTTTAGAATACCTAAAAATTAAGTTCTCCAATTCCAACACAAAATTAATGGTCAGGAAAGCAAATCACAAACCAAAGGGACGTGATTTACCAATTTATAATACATGAAAATGAGGCATGAGGCAAGAAACAAAAGGTGAAATATATGCTGTAGATATGGTCAACCAACCATCTTTTACCAACAAGCTGGGAATTTAGAGGAAAAGGAATTCCTGAAAACCTTATTTGTAAGATAGCAAGTCAACACCAATTTAGCTACAACAAAATTTAAATTTACAAATTTTTTCAGGTACAAAAAGGACATACAAGTTTCTGACAAGCAAATTTTAGAGCATCATATCCCTCATTGAAAGCTGAAGCATGTATCAACACCCAAAGCTGGCGATGGGAAGAAAATGATTCAGAACTTGTCGAATCATTGCATCCATCAGAATTACAGTGACTACCACCATTTTCTCCATTCGGAAGATGATAAGGTCGCCACATATAAGTCACAGGAGCTATCAACTCAGAAACAGGCGCTCCAACATGATGAAGCTGAAAAAAACAAAAGGAGTTTCATATATGCACATCATAGGGTTATCCTCCTTCAGGAAAATAATAACAACAAAACAATTGCAGTGGAGTAATATACCATGGCGGTTCCATAGATACAACCAGAAAGAATAGTATTTGTAATTTCCTCAGATTGAGTTGATGAAGAAGGCTCGAGCACCATCCTTAGGATTGACGATAATGAATCCTAGAAATCACATATCATTAAAAAAAAAATTCTTCCAACTTATAAATCTTACAAGTAAAAGTTCTATAAATTATGAACCTTACAACAAATGAGAACTACCAAAGCAATAAAAATTCAGACTTAAAAGATTTGCTAATTACAAAGAGAGGGTAATGCCTACCTCTGGACCCTCCAACTGGACAGCAGTATAATAGCTTGCATCATGCACAAGAGCCCCATGCTTGTACCACTTCAATGAAGCTCGAGACCCCCTTCCTCTGCATCATACAAACCCACTCTAAAAAGAATAGCTTATTAATTTTGCAAAAACTTTTAGCTGCAGATTACATGACAATGTTACCTGCCCTGCAAACCCAGGGGAAGGTGGAAACCCCACAGCTTTGTCATTGTGAACCTCTTCGAATGCCAAAGATACGTTCTCAGCCTCTTTGTCCCTTCGCTGGAAGTAGAGAAACCACTTTTAGAATTCCTTCTAAGTTCAACTCTCCGCCGAACGCGACGAGGAGGAAGCCTTTCCTGGTTTTGCTCCGCAGCCACATTATTGCTTCTATCAATAGCTATTCCAAATTTTCTCCTTCTTTTATCTCTCTTCTTTGCATTTTGATTGTCATACGCAGTGGTTCTTCTTCTCTTGTTTCTTCGAGATCGGAAATCGTTGTTCAACCGGTCTGATACTATTGAGTGAAGAGTCTCGAGCTCAGAAGCACGCGATTCTACAAATTTCTGCACATTGATTTTTCGAGGTGGAATTGCTGAGACTTCACTGCTTTTGCTTCCATCGCCAGCCATTGGAAGTGTTACTTTTACCTTCACGGGAACTGAGCATATGAGAGAGCGGCAAAGAATACAACTGACGTCTGTTAATTTAGGGTGCAATCGAATTGAGTCGAGCCGAGTTTTGTAAAGGTCAAGCTCATTTATTAAAAAATTTTAGTAGCTCAAGCTCGGCTCGTGAATTAAATATTATTATCGAATTCAGTTCGAGAAAAGCTTGTTTAGTATAATAATGAGCCTAATTCGAGTTGGAATTCGAAAATCTCGATTAAGAAACTCGTTAACAAAGCTCGAGTTCAAACTCAAAATAAAAAGACTCGGCTCAAGCTCAAGTTCAAACTCAAATTAATAATGACAAATTATTTTAAATACACTTTAATGAGTTAATAGTCATCATTAATATAAATAAACATTAAAAAAGAGAGTAAGCACCTTCAAAAAAGATTACAGAACACAATTCATAACAAATATAATACAAATAAATACAAACTCAATAACATAATACAAATATCACACAAAGTTTAATATCAAGCAAATAAAATTTGAAACGAGCTATATAATTTTATCATCTTCATGCTTGCTCAACTAGTCAACTTGAATTCAGACTACATAATAAATGAAAATAAGGCTAATTAAGTAACTCAATTCAAATTAACTTTTTTTAGAGAAAATTCACTGTAATTTGTTCAAACAATTCTATTTTGCAAATGCGTAGAGGGCGTGTTGAGAAATGATGGAAACAATAAAATAATTAATTATCCAAAAACCAAAGTGAAATTACTCCAAGTCCATTTTACAATAACATATCATATCAATTGTGAACTTTGCACAACATGATGCTATCAAATATATCTCTTATGCAAGTTAACTACTTAAGTATTGATAAAAAGAATGAATATTCATATACTACATACTTTTAACACTCAATCACATAATCTGATGGAAACAGAATGGAATAACCAACTCCATGGTTCCATTGTAAAAGAAAACCAGAAATGACTCCATTTTTTGGAACCACAAGCTAAGTATGTCTAAGCAACACTATGATGCCTATAAACTTGGATGTCATAATAAATTCATAATGCTTCCAATAATACCAACCAAAATTCTACCCAGACTGCTAAAAACATATTCACATATGTGTGCAAACCTATTTAGCAATGCTAAGTAAGCAACCAGAGCCCACATATCATTGGAGGGACAGGAACTATTTTCTTCGGATTAAAAAAAAAAAATGCTTACCGTTGAACTGCTGAACTGCAGAGGAGCCAGGTGGGTGGCAAACGAGCAGTCGATGCAGAGGTGCGTGCGTGCGGAGGCTCACAGTCGCGCGATACAGCGGTGGGCTGTAAACGAGCGGTCGATGCAGAGGTGCGGCGTGCGGCGGCTCACGAGCACGAGGTGCAGTGCTGCGGCGGCTCCCAGTCGCGCGATGCAGAGGTGGGCTGCAAACGAGCGGTCGATGCAGAGGTGCGGCGTGCGGAGGCTCACAGGCGCGCGATGCGGCGGTGGAGCTGGCGCGACGTGCTGCTGCTCAGGCGGTCGACGGGTCCTTTGAAATACGATGTGTTAGGCGCTTTTGCCACTGTGGTTTTGGTTTTTATAACCAATTAATTAAATTATACAATCATACAAAAATTACATAATTTTAACCAAAACTACACATCTTAAATTTGCCCAATTAAATCAATTTATAAATATATATACTATCTAAAATTAAATTATAATTATAAAACTCTTTATAAATATACCATACCCAGATAACATATAAAAAATAAAATTCTAAAATCGTGACATATATACACGCAAATTAAAAAATTTTCTATTTAGTTGGACCGAGCAATATAAAAACCTGACCTATTACGTATAAAAAATTAGATCAGCAATGCTCCTAAATTTATTCAAATTCGAAATAGATAGGCTGACTTTCTCAAAAACCGGAGAGAACAGATAACCGACCTCCTCAAAAACCCATATTACAACAATACTTTGAACGTCGACGTAATTGACCTCACTAATCGGAAAAAACTCATTTTTATATAAGTTGGATGAGCCCAACATGACCTGATGAAATCAAGGTAAAGATGACGACCTTCTATGAGCTGGTCGCCTCCTTAGTTCAATACAGAAATCATAAGCGCACATTTAAAAGGTACAAACTGGCCAGCTCTATATTTATTGTCCTATAACCCATCATTAATGTATTGCCTAATATACTTGCACAAAAGCATTCTTGTTCCATTAGAAAGGGACATGACATAAGTGGTATCAACTTTATCCACAGGTATTTATACACCGGATTAACTCTGAGAAAAGAGATTTATCCTTCTATGAAAAAAGACCTATCTCTCTCTCACGATCACATAGGGAGAATCTAGAACCACCATTCTCTTCTCTGTTTTACTTCCTTTAACTCCATGAAGTTCTCATATCTGACTTGAGCGTTAGAGGGTCTCAATCGGAAACTTACTCGGTGGTCTCCTAACTGTCTTCTTCATCTTACAGGTCTCATTCTTTACAACTAATTATAGAGGGATCTAACGGACCGATCATAGAACGATGATCATCCCAGCAAATCAAACCTCTGCCTAGGTGTCCTCATCTGAATGCCTTGCCGGATCTCATCATTATCAAGTGGCGCCAACTGTGGGGACGAATGAGACTATACTGTCACCGGAGTTTTTAAACAAAACTCATTGAGATCCACATAATAAACCGAGAAAAGTTAATAGACAAACAACAAAGAAAATCGAAAAAAAAAAGAGAGAAAGAAAAGAATTGAGAATTGCTAACGGCAGCTAAAACCACACAATGAAAGTTAAAAAAAGTTAGACGCTGATGTAAGAAGGAAACGCGATACAAGGGCGATCTGCCAGGCATGGAAGAGGGGTGACATGCACGAGTTAACCAAACTACACAGTTATCTCTTTAGTTCAAAGTATTTTTGTCATCATGTCTAGTTTCATACATTAATCCTTCTGATTATATGCTTAAGCATGACAGCATTTTAGAAACAGCTTAAAAAGCTCTTATCGGTGATTAATATTAATATGAATTCCTTAAGGAAGGGATTATTTGCTTAAGCATGCTGATATGAGAAGTGAAAATTGCGAAATCATTTATGCATAGAAACATTATTTATTAGATTCTTTAGAATTATAGGAGATGATATGGTTGGACAAAATTAATATTTGCATTCAACTATAATATGAAGCTAAATATCTTATTATTTAAATTAACAACGAGCATTCTTATTACATATACTCCGTGCAAGCTTTTATTTTGCAGATAAATTTTAAAAGCAAGAACAAGGCTCATAAACCTAGAAGCTCCGGTCACAAAACTGATTGGGAAAATGAAGCCCTCAATGAGGTAGGTGATCCGTCTCGAAAATAAGACCGTCGGTACCACAAAACCGATTGAAAAGATGAAAACCCCAATGAGGTGGGTGACCAGTCTCGAAAATAAGATTGTCAGCACTCTCAATGAGGTAGGTGATCGGTCTCGGAAATAAGACCGCCAGCACCACAAAGCCGGTTGAGGAGATAAAGATCCCAATGAGGTGAGTGACCAGTCTCGGAAATAAGACCGCCGGCACAACAAAATCGGTTGAGAAGATGAAGCCTTCAATGAAGTAGGTAACCGATCTCAGAAATAAGACTGTCGGCACCACAAAACCAGTTGAGGAGATGAAGATCACAATGAGGTGGGTGACCGGTCTCGGAAATAAGACCGCCGGCACCAAAAATCAGTTAGGAAGATGAAGCCCTCAATAAGGTAGGTCACTGATCTCAAAAATAAGACTGTCGGTATTACAAAATCGGTTGAGGAGATGAAGACTCCAATGAGGTGGGTGACCGGCCTTGAAAATAAGATTATCGGCACCACAAAATCGATTGGAAAGATGAAACCCTCAATAAGGTAGGTGAGCAGTTTCGGAAATAAAACCACCGGCACTACAAAACCAATTGAGGAGATGAAGACCCCAATTAGATGGGTAACTAGTCTAGAAAATAAGACTGCCGGCACTATAAAATCGACTAGAAAGATGAAGACCACAATGAAATAAGTGACTGGTCTAGGAAATAAGACTGCTGGCACCACAAAACTGGTTGAGGAGATGAAGAATCTAATGAGGTGGGTGACTGGTCTCAGAAATAAGACCGTTAACACTATAAAATCAGTTGGAAAGATAAAGCTCTCAATGAATTAAGTGACCAGTCTCAGAAATAAGACTGTCGGCACCACAAAACTGTCGGCACCACAAAACTGGTTGAGGAGATGAAGACCCTAATGAGGTGGGTGATCGGTCTCAAAAATAAAACAGTCGGCACCACAAAACTAATTGGAAAAATGAAGCCCTCAATAAGATAGGTGACCGGTCTCAGAAATAAGACTGTCAGCACCACAAAATCGATTGAGAAGATGAAGACCCCAATGAAGTGGGTGACTGGTTTCAAAAATAAGACCGCTGACACCACAAAACCGGTTAGGAAGATAAAGGCTTCAATGAGATAAATAACTGGTATCAAAAATAAGACTGCTGGCATCATAAAACCGATTGAGGAGATGAAGACCCCAATGAGGTGGGTGATCAATTTTCGAAATAAGATTGTCGACACCACAAAACAGGTTAGAAAGATGAAGACTTCAATAAGGTAGGTGACCGGTCTCAGAAATAAGACCGCCGACACTACAAAATCGATTGAGGAGATGAATACCCCAATGAGATAGGTGATCAGTCTCAAAAATAAGAAAGCCAGCACTACAAAATCGGTTAAAGAGATGAAGACCCCAATGAGGTGGGTGACCGATTTTAGAAATAAGACTGTCAGTACCACAAAATCGGTTGGAAAAAGGAAACCTCAATGAAGTAGGTGGTTAGTCTCGAAAATAAGGCCGTTGGCATCACAAAACCAATTGAGAAGACAGAGATAATGTTGAAGGCCCACCCTAGCAAGCCTATAGGCCAAGAAAAGCTGAGTTGAGGAAACAAAGAAGCCCAATAAGGTAGATGACCAGTCTCAAAAATTGAATCCAGCACCAAAAGGCCAAGTTAAGAAAAAAAAAGTTCGAAAGCAGACCAGTGTGCTAAAGAGCTTGGACGATTAAGAGCAAAAGTGCTTGAAAGTGCTTAAAGATAGATAGCTCAAAAGAGCAAAAATGCTCGAAAATCGCTTAAGAGCAAATAGTCTAAAAAGTGCTTAAGGGCAGATAGCCCGAAGAATGCAAAAAGTCAAAAAGCTCGGATGAATAATCAGGACTAAAGAGCTCAGCAAAGAGCGAAAACGCTCGGGAGATACTTGAAGGCAAATGGCCTGGAAAGTGCTTAAGGGCAGAGAGCCTAGAAGATGACAAAGTAAAAGCGCTTGGATAACGAGTGAGGGCTAAAGAGCCCAGA
Source organism: Manihot esculenta (assembly GCF_001659605.2). Classification (NCBI taxonomy): domain Eukaryota; kingdom Viridiplantae; phylum Streptophyta; class Magnoliopsida; order Malpighiales; family Euphorbiaceae; genus Manihot; species Manihot esculenta. Next base: position 604,262 of record NC_035165.2, read on the forward strand.
AGGACAAAAACCTAAACTGCTCGGATGAAGACTCAGTCTAAAAGCCCACAAGAAAACATAGAGCAAAAGTGTTCGGACTATGGTCTAGGGCTAGATGAGCCCGGAATGCAACAAAAGCAAGAAGAGCTCGAATAGAAAAATCAAGGATAGGAGCACGAAATATGCAAAAAATAAAAATGCTCACAAGCAGACTAAGGGAAAAAAAGCCTGTAAGCGTACTTAGGACTGAGTACCCAGGAGACGTAAAAGAGTGAAAGGCTCAAAGAAAGGAGTTAGGGTTAAGAGCCCAAAAGAGCAAAAGGGTTTAGATAAAGAACACAAAGAATAAGGAACTCGGAATGAATAATCAGGGCTTTGAGCCCCAAAATGCTTAAGGGCTGATAGCCCGAAGGAGCAGAAAAATGCTCGAAAGAAACTTGAGGGAAAATAGCTCGGAAAGCGAATAAGGACGAAAATCGCCCAAAAAGTGCTTGAGGGCAAAAATGTCCGGAAGTTATGAAGAGCTAACCAGAGTCGGGCGAAAAATCAAGGCTAAAGAGCTAAAATACTCGTAAAAATAATCAGGGTTAAAGAGTCCGGAATGATATAGAAAATCAAAGAGTTTTGACGAACGTTTAGGACTAGAGAGCCTAGCAAAGAGCTAAAATGTTCGTAAAACCAATCAACTGAAACGCTTATTAAAAGACCTAGGGCTTAAAGGCCAAAATACACCTCAGAGTAAAATGCTCAGAAGAAGACCCAAAAGGACATATCATTAAGGTCAGGTCGGAAAGACAATGTTAGAAGGGCAGAGCAACCAAGTCAGACCTTCCAAAAGAAAAAACTACCAAGGTTAGACTTTCCATGAAAAAGACCACCAAAATCAGATCTCCCGAAGGGATGATTATCAAGATATAAAATTTACTCTCTCGGTTTGGTCTATGTTAAGTTGACCAATTTCATCAATCGCACTTCCCTTCGAAATTCATAAGTGTCAACCAAATGAACAGATGATGTCAAATTAGCAGGACGGGTTCTCTTCTTCGACGATCATAAATAACTGTCAGAGAAGCGAAATGATAAACTGATAATGTATCATGACACGTGTATACGTGAATCGAAAATCTTTCTATCTGATAGGATCAGGCAGTTAAAAGTCTGACCTATTGAGTATAATGAATCAGACGAGCAACACTCCTGATATTACCCAAGCTCGAAACAGACAGATCAACCTCCTCAAAGACCGGAGAGGATGGACAGACCGACTTTTTCAAAAGCCCGTACTATAACAAGACTTTGAATGCCGACGTGGCTGACCTCAGTAACCGGAAGGAACTCATTTCTATGTTGGTCAGATGAGTTCGACACGACCTGATGAAGTCAGGGTAAAGATGCCGACCTCCTATGAGCTGATCGCCTTCTTGGTTCAACACAGGGATCATAAACGCGCATGTGGAGGGTATGAACCGGCCAGCTTCGCATTTAGTGTCCTATAGTACATCATTAATGTACTGCCTGACACACCTGCACAAAAGCATCCTTGCTCTATCAGAAAGGGACATGGCACTAGGGGCATCAATTTTATTCAAAAGTATTTATGTACCGAACTAACCTGAAAAAAGAATATCTCCTCCTATGAAAATGGACCTATCTCTATCTCTCACAGTCACACAGGGAGAATCCAAAACCACCATTCTCTTCTCTTCTCTTCTTTGTTTTACTTCCTTTAACTCCATGAAGTTTTCAGATCTGATTTGAGCGTCGAAAGGTCTCCATCGAAAACTTCCTTAGTGGTCCTCTGGCCGTCTTCTTCATCTTATAGGTCCTATTCCTTAAAGACAAGCATAGAGGAATCTAACGGATCGATCGCAGAATGATGATCAACTTAGCGAATCAGACCTCTGCTTAGGTATCCTCATTTAAACACCTCACCGGATCTCACTATTTATCACACATTAATTTATCTACCTAATTAATCATTATTAATATATTTTTATAATTAGTATCATTTTAGTTATCAAAAATTAAAATTTTCATTTAATTAAAGTTTTCATTTTATTTTATTTACAATTTATTTTTAATTTTATAATAAAAAAATTAAATTAATATTATAACTATATAATGAATAATTTTAATATATCAAATAATAAATTTATTCTTCATATGAAACAATATGTAATAGATACTAAATATGAAATAATATATCAACTTGTTTATGAGTTTAATTAATTATATGTAATAGATACTAAATATGAAATAATATATCAACTTGTTTATGAGTTTAATTAATTGTTTGTTAATGTACTTGTTCTTAAACTTATTTAATAAGTTTGTTCATGAGCTTACTTGACGAACTAGTTCACAAGTTTATTTAATGAGTTTGCTCGCGAACCTATTTAATGAGTCAATTCGCGAGTTTGCTTAGGAATATGAAAATATGCTAGTTCGCAAGTTTTAACGAGTCGAATGCTATTTAATTCAAATTCGATTCGTTTAAATAATGAGTTTCAAAATTGAATTTGAGCTCGACTCATTTAAAAAATGAATTGATTTCGATCGAATTTTTATTGAGTCAAATATCAAATAACTCATAAATATTTTGGTGCGTTTAGTATCCTGATCTCAAAGCGCAGGAAGTTAAGATTTCCCTTGACCGTGCTTAACTCGTTTAGCCGCTTAGGGAAGGCGAGTGTGGGTAATTAATCAGTTTCCACGAGATGACTCAGGCCATACACTGCACCTTCAAAGGGTTCAAGTTGGCCCTCAACTGGAACAAAAACAGAAATATGTCCCAACTGATTAAATAAATTTATAATTATTTTAATTCCACTTGAAACTTGAAAAATAAATAAAGTAAAACCAACATAGCACCTCATTATCCCACAAATGTTCAATTTCAGAGGTGATTTAAAGATTAACAATAGTAATTTCGTAAATTTGTTCACAAGCATAGCGGCATGCATCTGAAAGTGCACATATATATGTTTATGACAGAAGAAAGCAAGCTATAATCAAGAGATTGGTATAAATTATTGAATGATAAATATAAATTGATATTGAGTTTAAAATATTAGATAACTTGATGAATATTATTAAGTATTAAAATAAATTATTAACTAAAATAGTAAACTTAATGTTTAAATCTGGGAAACAATATTTTTTGTATTTTGCAATAATATAATATTATCTATAATTGTATGATGTATTATTATTTTAAATTAATTATAGAGTTTATATAAAATTAGAATTCTTACTCTATTTGTATCTAACTTCTTACTTAATTTTTTAAAAATAGAAAAAAAATTATACTTATTCAAAATATGACTGATCTGAATTTAATGAGTTATTATGACTGCAGAACTCTTTTTTATTCAACTATATTGATCGAACCAGATTACACGATTATCTAATATGATTGATTATAGGCTATCTAAAATAATTATGTGATACGTTGGTCTTACTATGTGGTCTATACTTAGTGATATTTCATTTATTTTGATTTTTAAAAATATTTGTATGCAGATAGTTAATTACGAATGATGTTTTTTGATGTAGGTTTGATGTGCTAAAAAAATAATGATATTTATATTTTTTTAAAAAAAATTCGTATAACAATTTAAAAATAAACTTGTATGACCATGACATTTAAAAAATTACTGCAAAAGTAAATATTCATGCAAGCTTATGATCCAAAAGTACAAGAAATAAATGTAAAATAACTTCCAAGAGGAATGATTGAGGTAGCAAAATGGGGATAGTAACAGCGTTGGATTGTATATTACGAAGTTTAAGAGTTGTAAGAAGATAAAAGAAGATAATCCTTTTCTTGAGAGTGATGGGATAAATATATTTATGTCATAAAATATTATTTTGGAGGAATGATTATATTTTTATAAGTTAAAAAGTAAATAATTAATGTCGTGCAATTGACTTGATATTTAATTGATTAAGATCATATCATCCGATTAAGATCATATCATCTTAAGACACATGCTACATTAAGGTTATTGTAACATGTATATTTAAAATTTTTTTATACAAAATGCAAAATGAAATCGAAAGTTACCGAAATAAAAATAATTGACTTAATATCAAGTGAAACTCTTTTCGGCCGATAGTTTGTAAAACTTCTTATACAAAATGCAAAATGAGATTGGAGATTATATTATAAGAGGTCTCAATAAAAAATGATTGAGTTAATTTAGGCGATACTCTTTTCGGAAAATGATTGAGTTAATCCTAGGTGATACTCTTTTCAGTCACACATGCTGCTAGTCCGAAATGAAATAATAAACCTTGATTTATGATAATTAATGGAGTTCGAATCAGAGGCTTACACGTGTCCTGATCTAGTCAGATTATTTCAAAACATTTGAATTTGCCTTATAGTCAAAATTACACCATGTACTCTATTCCGACTTAATTCTTTTTTTTTTTTTAAATTTTTTATACAAAATACAAAATGAAATCAAAAATTACCTAAATAAAAATAATTGAGTTAATATCAGGTGAAACTCTTTTCGGTTGGTAGTCTGTAAAACTTCTTATACAAAATGCAAAATGAGATCGGAAGTTATATTATAAGAGGCCTCAATAAAAAATAATTGAGTTAATACCAGGTGATACTCTTTTCGGAAAATGATTGAGTTAATGTTAGGTGATACTCTTTTCGGTCACACATGCTGCTAGTCCAAAACGAAATAATAAACCCTAATTTATGATAATTAATGGAGTCCGAATCAGAGGCTTACACGTCCTGATCTAGCCAGATTGTTTCAGAACATTTGAATTTACCTTATAGTAAAATTTGCCTTATAGTAAAAATTACACCGTGTACTCTATTCCGACTTAATTCTTTTTTTCATCGAAAAAAAAAAACACCTAGGATAGCTACAGTTTCAGGGTAAAATTTCGAGAATAATTCTCCTGTTGAACATTCCCTTGTACATTTTCTCCAAACCGTAAACACGGTGATATTTTACAATACCCATTTGAAAGTGGTAGCTTATAGTCTGACTTCACTTATTGGGTTGGGAATTGGGATGGTGTTCAATTCATTCCTCAACAGGAAGGAGTCTATTATTACGCCACATTTTGGGACAATCTATTGGCATTATTCATTTACTCATCGTCCGACTCTTCATAAAGAAAATGGACTGGTATGTCACAAATGCTCTTTAAGCAATGCACATGCAGCATCAAGCCATCAACCATGAATGACAAAGTGATAAAACTTAATTACAAAAGTATGTGTGAATAAACTAACAATTAACTTGCAATATAAAATGTAGTGATGTGGTAGTGACCAAAGTACAAAACTGAGAAGTACAACTCTCACCTTGTAGTACAGTTTCACACCCATACTGCTCTTCTAAAGGTTCTCCATGGTTGTCCCAACGGGTGTAAAAGGGATACCCTTAGGTCTAGCGACTCTATATCCCACAAAAACAGAGATGCATAAAGACACTACTGAAAATAGAAGGGCTATGGCACCGCCCACATCTCCTGAGCCGCCTGGTGATAGCATTGAACTGCCAGGAGAGATATCTAAGGGTATCCAATCACAGTTGATAGAAAAATGACCAGATCCATGCCATGGATTCCCATCAACAGGATACCAGAATGCAACAGCCATCTTGCTAGATCCACTAATTGTAAATTGAGCATCCTGCAGAAATTTTGACAAAACAAGTCATTCAAGCTCTATTACTGCTGCAAGGTAATACTTCTAACTATAAAGTTATCGCACAACATATGTCTTGACAATATATGCACTTCAGTTAGAGTAGTAGCCCAGCAAATGACTAACGCAACATGGAGCAAGAAAGTTCAATCATGATTGCAGCAAGGTGTAGCAACCAAATTTTAGAGATCCTCTGAGCATCTCATAAATAAAACATCGTGCAATAATAAATAGGAATCAACATGATCTGCTGGCTTCTGCTGGTTATAGTTCAAGGTTATAACCCACTTTCCTTGAGCAACACAATGAGCAATAGTCGGTGCAAGCAATTCTAAAAGATAATACCACTACATATTTGTCAGATAAAATCGTAATAGAGTTACTAACCTGCTGGAGACGATCCATGGTTCTTAAAGGCCTAGAGAATTCAAATAAATAAGTGCCTTTTTGACCATCAGAACCATAAGGACTGTCTTCCTCTACAAAACCTGTTAGTTAAATATTAAAAGGTCAAGTCATTTAGAAGAAAGATGCAAATTTTATTTAAAAAAAAAAAAAAAAAGAAAGAAAAAGAATGTGAATAAAGGTAGACAATAGTTCACTTGAAAGCACAAGTAAAAAATATAAAAACAGACTGAGCATAAATGATATGATACAGAAACCAAAGTAGAAGTTCAATGTCTCAAAGTCAATATTTGTAAGTAAATCCATATGTTTGTTTGCTTTATAGAATCAATTTCCAAACACTGCACTTTGGAGTTTGGACACAGAGTTATTGTGCTTTCTATTGGCTCTTTCATGCAGGTCATTCTTCTCAATGGTACAACAAAATTTGTTTACAGTTGCCATTGTGACCAAGCTACAGTAGAAGGGTGGGTTCAATGCTTTAATACCAAATTGTTATAGAACAGAAAGAGAAGAGGCCTAAGAGAAACTAAATTCTCAAACAAACTTTACCTAATTATCAATAGTAATTATGGTAATAAAACTAACAAATACTATAAAACCTATATTTATGTATAGAGTTTGTTTGATCTAATTGGGATTAAAAAATCTAAATCAATTCTAAATAAAACAATAAATCCCTAAATAATAAAAATATAAAATTCCAAATTGTTCAATGAATATAATTTCTAAGTTCCCTGAGAAATAGCCAATAAATAGATAGATTAAATGGACAGACAAACAGACAAATAGATTGAGAGAGAGAGAGAGACAGAGAGAGTTACCTGAGTGATCAGTAAAGATAGTGTGCCACCATGCCCCCTTCCAATTATTCTGTGCACTAGAATCATTTCCTGACATGGAAAATTATCAACCTTTAATAGTTTGATGATCATTTACTTATTATAATAGAGATTTACTAAAAATAACTAGAGGCATAAATGAGGAGAGGAAGAAGTAAAAGAAATTAACTTGATGTGATTACAAGGAAAGTAGAAGTCATTTTATAATAAGCTCAATCCTAAGAAATAAGTAAATTTCATGCACAAAAGGATTTTGTTTTTTTTTTTAACAATAGTGCTCCTAGTGTGCAAAGCTCCTCCAGATCCTGTCAAGGTCAAAGGAGAACCACCCCAAAAAAAAAAATTACTTTTTTTTTCCCTTTTGGTTCTTTATTTTCTTCCCGGGATAGGTGCTTTTCATATCTAGTGATAAAAAGGCAAGCTTAACAATGAGCCGAGGTTCCCTTCACATAGAAAAGAACATGCTTACTTTTGACTTTAGACTTTAAAGACACCTAAACAATTCTGAAGCTTCATTGATAGAGCTTTAAGAAAGAAAAATGGAAAAATTATAATTTAAAGATCTCATTTCTTCTTTGGTCAGATAAACTTTAGATTCCTTAGCATGAAAAAATTCCAGTTATTTTGCCCACTTTAGAAAGGAATCCACCATATTTCTGCAGTTTAGACTAGTAATTCTTCCTAGGTAAGGCTGTAACCAAGATGGACTGAAGAGAAGCCCACAGTCAGCCTGAATTTTCAGGATGAGCTCAAGCTCACACTCAGACTAGCATTTTATCTTTCATTCGTTTAAAAAAGGCATGGGTAAAGGTAAAAGTGAGTATGAGAGAACTTTGCTACAAACTATAATATCAAACCAAAGGGAAGACAAGTTAATTAATAAAATCAAGAAATAAAAGTAAAACATGCAAATATGGATTAAGCACAATTCAAGCTATCCTCTGGGAATATTTAATATTAAGGATGAACTGACTAATATATCAAGATCTTTATAAAGAATTCCAATATCTAAAAAGTGTGAAATAGACAATATCAGAAAAGGCAAGCTTGACTTTTTAAGAGCACGTCATGATTTCTAGTTTCTATGCCAACTGCCAGGTGCATATTGTCACTTTCTTTAGTGCCTTATCCCACTTTGTTTGTCTTCTTATATGAAGTCCCATCATTTATAAGCATGTTTTATTTCCCATTAGAAAAAAGGATAACTAAATGCAAAAGATACCTGAAGGACCAATTCCATCAATGTATCTACAGTGTGGATTCCATGCATATAGATCGACCAAATGGCCAAACCTGTTCAAAAAGAGAATGACAAGATAACACATAAATATCCACTGAGCTGATTATACAAGCATCCACCAATAGAAACATCCTGCTCCAATTTTTTAATAGTCAAGAAGTGAATATTTTATCACCTGTCACCACCATTTCCATCTCTGTTGTCTATCAGATTCCCACCATAGAGCCGTCCAGGAATAGCATTTCCAATTGAGAAATGCATCATGTCTACTTCGTGGCCTTTGCAAGTTTTACTGGTGCAAGAATTAGTTCCTTCCTTACAACCACCCATCTAAAAACACACAAATGTTTTCACATAATCGAAAAGACCATGAAAATGAAAACTAATTTGCAAATACTGACAGCAAAAGCACAACAACCAGTTGAGCCACTTACATTGTGGTAGGTGGCGTGGTCACCGATTGGAAACATGAGGGCCACAGATGGGCATTTATTGTTATTGCTGCAGAGAAGAAAAGGTTTCAATCGAATAAAATTCTTCTCTCTGATAAGTTAAAGCACCAGCAATCTAATCATAACTAAACGTGCATTTCCCTGATTATCCCAAAAATATGTTATGCCAAGTACAGCCAAGTGTTTGATGTTATCATGATAAAATCAAAACTTCGACCACAAAGCAGAATGGGCAACAGTCTTGAGTGATAACACAAGCATAAGAGGTATTTCCCTCAAATCTACGTATGTCGTAATGTATATCAAATTATAGTTGATCTATAAGAAGGATAGGGTGGCAATTGACTTGGAACAGCCATCTACATACGTGATATTGGACATGTTTAATGGATCAAGCGCATAAAGGAAGTAAATACAAAAAATCCTGAACATTATAAATTCACTTTCTGCTTTTTTCCCCTTTTTGGAAGGAAACTTACCCTTTCGCGTAGGCATATTCCCCATCAACTTGCAACAAGAAGAACAAATCCTGACCATCGTGCAAGGCCTATAACAACCCCAAGCGTTTCTCATCAGGAGAAAAAAATGTAAGAGACAAATTTGACAGTGGATCCACAAAAAGTCACCATGCTCTAATACTCCAATTTGTAACTGATTTAAGCATATCGGACATCACATAAAGACTTACGATTCACACAGTTTTTAATTGAAACCTACCTTAACGGTCATTTTTCCACCCTTGTACTCTTTATCGTCATCGGGGTCCAGAGCAGGAAGAAGAGAGAACTCGAATCCATCAATATCATTCCAATCGTCGGCGTGACCATCGAGGGTGACAATTCCGGGCCTGAACTCGGCCTCTCCATTAATGGAGATAGAGAAGTCAGAAATGGGGAAATGGCCTGTATGTTGTGATGATTAATGAAGAGGAAAGATATTCCCCGAACTTAAGGAATTAAAAATATTACCATGTAGTACGCTTTTCAAGAGGGGGGGAGAATCTCTTTTAACATCTTCATCCCAGAATTCATCATCTGCAAGCAATCCACTTCCGTCAATCTGTCTACGATTTCCGGGTTATTAGGTAAGAAGCAAGGAACACTCTTTAAACCAAATCCCGTGAAAGAAGGTGAAATAAATAAAGTAGTAAACTAAGCCGAAGCACTGCATTGCCATTTTTTTCTGAATTGGCTCCATCTGTTTTTGCAAATATTAATATTAAAAACCCATAAATAATTAATTAGCATAATTTCAAATCTTTCCAAGCAAATTCGACTATATATATATAATTACTTTCCTTCATATTAAATCTTAATTTAGAATAAATATTTATCTCTGAACATCCCGAAACCAAGAAATTAAAAATATTACCATATTCTGCATTGCCATTTTTTCCCGATTGGCTCCATCTATTTTTTGCAAATATTAATATTAAAAACCCATAAATAATTAATTACCATAACTTCAAATCTTTCCAAGTAAACTTGACTATATATATATAATTATTTTCTTTCTTACTAAATCCTAATTTAGAATAAATATTTCATCTTTGAACATCCCAAAACCAAGAAATTAAAAATATTACCATGTGCTGCATTGCTATTTTTTCCCAATTGGCTCCATCGTTTTTGCAAATATTAATATTAAAAATCCATAAATAATTAATTACTATAACTTCAAATCTTTCCAAGCAAATTTGACTATATATATAATTACTTTCCTTCTTACTAAATCCAAATTTAGAATAAATATTGAGAATATCTAATATTTTTAAAGACCTCCGAAGATTTTTTATCAGACACTCCATTGTTACAGTTATAGAATCCCTTTCTTTCATAGCATCAAAGGCCCAATACAGTCCTACTTTGTAATCCTAACTAGTATCATGTCTCTTCCATTCTCTCTCTCTCTCTTATGTGGCTAGAGTGGCTGAGATCACTAAGCAGGGCTCACACCTCCCCAAGACAGCCTCAGGAGCCACCTTCACCAAGGTACTTCTCCTGCTCATCTTTTAAAGATATCAATGCCATTCTCTTAGAAGAACAACATGGCTCCAAATCCCAACCCCAAACCCCCAGAAGACCCTCCATTTTCCACCGCGCCTCCCCACTCCACGGCCACCACCGCAACCACTCTAAAACATTCATAATTTCACCACCTCCTAACCAGGATGACCACGAGATCATCCTCTACTTTACCAGCCTCGGCATTGTCCGCAAAACATTCGAAGATTGCAGAACCGTCAGATCAATCCTCCGTGGATTTCGCGTCCCAATTGACGAGCGAGATTTGTCCATGGACGCCGGGTATCTCGACGAGATACAGATGATCACAGGTTCCAAAAAAGTTAGGTTACCTGCAGTTTTCTTAGGAGGGAAGTATGTTGGTGGGGCCGAGGAGATTAAGGAGATGAATGAGAGTGGTGAGTTGAGTAAGCTGATTGGTGGGTTACCCTTTGTAGGAAACAATAGTTTCTGTGATGTTTGTGGAGAGCTGAGATATGTTCTTTGTGCACAGTGCAATGGCAGCCATAAGATCTACTCTGAGAAGCATAGGTTTAGGACCTGCACATCGTGCAATGTAAACGGTCTGGTTAAGTGCGGCCTATGTTATCCCGTGAACCGGCGGCGAATGTCAACTTAGCCCTCTATCCACAATAGGAAATATAGAAATAAAATAATATTAGATTGGAAGTAGCAGCTGTTTTTTCTTTTGCTTATTTTCTATTTTAGAAAAAAATAGAATACAGGAAAGTGGGGAACTTCCTATTTGGGTTCTTATATTTGATGGGATTTGTTTGATTAGATGTTTATAGACTTTTTTTTTTAGCACAGATGTTTATATACTTAGCAGTAAGTGTTTGATGGTTTATGAATTATTTGTGAAACTTATAAATCTTTACTTGTTGATTTTTATTTATTATTTTTCTAACAAGCCCCTTTGATGAGGCGGACGTTGGCTCGGCATTTGGAATTGAGCATAAAGTCTAGACGAAACTCTGAGTCTGATACTTCGATGAGCGGCCTCTCCATTAATGGAGATAGAGAAGTCAGAAATGGGGAAATGGCCTGTATGTTGTGATGATTAATGAAGAGGAAAGATATTAGTGTTTGAGACGATGCATGCACGTGATTCTGTGGGGCTCATGCATGGGTGGCCAATTTGGAAACTTGTCGTTACTTATGGAAGATGCAAAAACAACACTTTAATCGTGGGACGGCGTTTGGGTTTGTCTTTGTCCCTAATGTATTAAGACTTAAAGTATAATTACATAATAATTAAAAAAATATATTTTCTAACTATTTTTTATCTTTTTTAATACAATTGATAGCTAAATATCTTATGAAACGATATAAATTAGAGATTTGAATAGATAAAATATTTTCGAATATTTAATTTGATGGAATTTTATTACAATGAATTTGAATAAAATATATAATTAGATTTGAATAAATTTGATGGAATTTCATATTGAATAATCATTATCTAAATTTATTTATATAAATAATTAATTTAATTAAAATATATATTTTATAATAATATTTATAAATTTTTATATGTTTTCATTTAAAATTATATTATAAATATTTTATGAAATATTAAGTTTTAAAATTAAAATTATTAATTAAAAATTTTTATTTATAAATTATTGATTAAAATTATATAAATATGGTATTAGTTTGAGTCATAATAATTGATTTTAGAATAAATTTAAATAATTTAATATAAATTTTCATCGTATTTGAACGAGTTCAGTTATTAAAAATATTAACCGATTTTGCATAGGGTGGTTTTTTGTGAATGTCCTTTCATTATTATTTTAGAGAGATGAACAATGAAATTTATTTTATATCATTTGTTAAATTACATCATTGTTTATGCTTTAAAAATAAATAATTAAATTAAATTTAAAATAGTTATATTACACATTTTATTGATGTTTGTAAATGTTTCTCTCATAAATTCAGTTTTAAATGTATTTATTAAAAACCATTTTAGTTTTAAAAGTTGACTCATCAAAATCCGGTTTGGATAGATTAGTGGTGCACAAGTTGAATCTGGGAAAATTAAAAGGAGAAATTTTTAAGTGAATTAGATTTATTATGAAGTTAATAGATATTAAAGGCACTTTGAGGCTTAGCCTGGTGGAAAGTGCATTGTAGTAGATTTGAGAGGTCTAAGGTTCTACTCCCCAACCCCTATTTCAAAAAAAAAAAAATTAAAATGAATTTTATTTATTATTTTATAATATAATTTATTATTTATAATTTTAAAAATTTATTAATCTATAATAAATTGGATCCAAATATATACTTCCCATCAAATGTACTTAAAAATAACTCAATTTATTGATTTATTGGTTTATAAAAAATATTTTCGTCAATTTTATAGTAAACAATATTTACAATATTTTATTAATAATAATATTAATCAATATACTAATATGTAGAATGCTTTCGGGTGACTATTTATTAAATTTTAAAAATTAAACTCTATCTTATTTTATTTTGTCAATTTTATAACAAACAACATTAAAAAAAGTACGAGATAAATTTAAATATTGTATCATAAAAAGCTACTACTCAATTTAAATAAATAATGTAATGCATGGTGGTCAATTTAAGGTCAACGTGAAAGATGAAATTAGAGATTTAAGCCCATATTCTAAAATTCTTAAATATTGATTTCAATTCAACGATTTCAAGTGACATACAGCAAATTTTAATTTGATTTAAAGAAAAATAAAATAACTTAATTAAATTGATGTTGATTTTATTTTAATTTTGCTTCAAAATCTAACAGATTACTATTTAAATTCAAAATAAAAACCGAACCATGACTCAATTGGGAATGTAATTCCTTTTGTTTGCTCCCCATTTTCTAATTTTTAAATGTGAGTCCATACTCATAATTCTCATTTTTCAATAAAATTCTAATATTAAGGACGAATGATTATTCATCTAACTCATTTTAGGATGAGGTTAGGAAAAATCATATAAGCATATAGATAAGATTTGATTATAAGAGTCTTTTTCTGTAATATTAACCATTTTATTAAACTATTAACTGATTATTCACCTTATTTAGTAGGGAATAGCAGTTATGTTAGTGATTAGTTGAATATAAAAGATAATTTTTTATAATTTATTTTTTTAATCACTAAATCAAAATAGTAAGCATTAAGAAAAAATTATTACTTAATTTTTATAAAAAAATTTAATTTTAAAAAATATATTAAAATATTTTAAATATTTTAAAAAATTTATTAGTAAATGATTAGGTTAATTTTATTTATTAAATATTTTACTATTTAATTTTTATAATTTTAAAAATTTATTAAGTAATATTTTAGATATTTAAAAAGTTTATTAATTAATTTTTTATATTCATAACATTTTAAATTCTTTTATAATATTTAACCTTAAAATTAATAAAAAATAATTATTATTTTTTAAAAAAATATTAAAAATATTTTAATATATTTTTTAAAATTAAAAAATTAATTAGTTTTCTTATACCGTATACACTAAAAAATATTTTTTTCCTTACTAAGATGGAAGTAGCGGGAAGAAACCATTGTGATCGACATCTTTTATTCTAGAAATGATATTAAAATTTCAATAATGATTTCTGAGTTGTTCTTGCACATGCATTTGCTCATACATATGGCACAATTAAGTTCTATAGTCGTAAACAGAATTTATTGGAGTTCTCCACATTAGCTGAGAAAAATTATTTAGGGATTGGCAGATCTCAATGCACCCTTCTCGCTACTAGTGAATATCCCCGAAATCAAGAAATTAAAAATATTACCATATGCTGCATTACCATTTTTTCCTAATTTGCTCTATCTTTTTTGCAAATATTAATATTAAAAATCCATAAATAATTAATTACCATAACTTCAAATTTTTTCAAGCAAACTTGACTATATATATAATTACTTTCCTTCTTAGTAAATCCAAATTTAGAATAAATATTTCATATCTCTGAACATCCTCGAAACCAAGAAATTAAAAATATTACCATGTGCTGTATTGCCATTTTTTTCCAATTAGCTCCTTTTTTTTTGCAAATATTAATATTAAAACCCCATAAATAATTAATTACCATAACTTCAAATCTTTCCAAGCAAACTTGACTATATATATATAATTACTTTCCTTCTTAGTAAATCCAAATTTAGAATAAATATTTCATATCTCTGAACATCCCCGAAACCAAGGAATTAAAAATATTACCATGTACTGCATTGTCATTTTTTCCCAATTGGTTGACATCTTTTTTGCAAATATTAATATTAAAAACTCATAAATAATTAATTACCATAACTTCAAATTTTTCCAAGCAAATTTGACTTTATGTATAACTACTTTCCTTCTTACTAAATTCAAATTTAGAATAAATATTGAGAATATCTAATATTTTTAAAGACCTCCGAAGATTTAAACCAATGATGAATCAAGCATTTGATCAGACACTCCATTGTTAAAGTTATAGAATCACTTTCTTTAATAGCACCAAAGGCCGGTCCAGTCCTACTTTGTAACCCTAACTAGTCTCATGTCTCTTCCATTCTCTCTCTCTCTATATATAATGTGGCTAGAGTGGCTGAGATCACCAAGTAGGGCTCACACCTCCCTAAGACGGCCGGCGGAGCCACCTTCACCAAGGCACTTCTCCTGCTCATCTTTCTAAGATATCAATGCCATTCTCTTAGAAGAACAAAATGGATCCAAATCCCAACCCCAAACCCCCAGAAGACCCTCCATTTTCCACCGTGTCCGGATCGCCTCCCCACTCCACCGCAACCACTCTAAAACATTCATAATTTCACCCTGGTTAGGAGGTGGTGAAATTATGAATGTTTTAGAGTGGTTGCGGTGGTGGCACTGGAGTGGGGAGGCGCGGTGGAAAATGGAGGGTCTTCTGGGGGTTTGAGGTTGGGATTTGGATCCATTTTGTTCTTCTAAGAGAATGACATTGATATCTTTGAAAGATGAGCAGGAGAAGTACCTTGGTGAAGGTGGCTCCGGCAGCGTCTTAGGGAGGTGTGAGCCCTACTTGGTGATCTCAGCCACTCTACTGCGTCCAAAAAAGTTAGGTTACCTGCAGTTTTCTTAGGAGGGAAGTATGTTGGTGGGGCCGAGGAGATCAAGGAGATGAATGAGAGTGGTGAGTTGAGTAAGTTGATTGGTGGGTTACCAATAGCGTCTGTGATGTTTGTGGAGGGCTGAGATATGTTCTTTGTGCACAGTGCAATGGCAGCCATAAGATCTACTCTGAGAAGCATGGGTTTAGGACCTGCACATCGTGCAATGTAAACGGTCTCATTAAGTGCGGCCTATGTTATCCCGTGCAATGTAAACGGTCTGATTAAGTGCGGCATATGTTATCCCGTGAAGCGACGTATGTCAACTTAGCCCTCTATCCACAATAGGAAATATAGAAATAAAATAATATTGGTGTTTTTTTTTGCTTATTTTCTATTTTAGAAAAAAATAGAATACAGAAAAGTGGGGATCTTCCTATTTGGGTTCTTTTATTTGATGGGATTTGTTTGATTAGATGTTTATAGACTTTTTTTTTGCCACAGATATTTATATACTTAGGAGCAAGTGTTTGATGATTTATGAATTATTTGTGAAACTTGTAAATCTTTACTTGTTGATTTTTGTTTATTATTTTTCTAACAAGTCCCTGTGATACTATTTCTCCTTTTTTTTCTCTTTTTCTTTGTTTTTTGCAAACATAAGCGATTTCTAATTTCTATTTCATAAAAGGGAAATGCAGTATTTCAGTCATACACCATACCTATTGAAGAATATTCAACATAAAAAAAACAAATCATGGATAGCTACTATAATATGCTTTAGAAAACATCATTGAGAAAATTATTAACTTAAATACATATTAGTCAAATTTATAAAAAAAATTAATTTAAAATTAAATTTAACATGCTTTATTATAAAAATTTGAATAAATAAATAATTTTAATTTTTTTTTTTAGAATGGGGATTAGAAATTGAGAGACTAGAATATGAGAGTTCTATCAAATTTACTTAAATGCACTTACCATATTAAATCTGTGAGTCCAATTTTAAATTCTTTATATATATATAAACATATCTTAAACGATCATTGTTTTTTATTATTCCGATCTTTGACGGGATGAGCCGCTTTACCGTTGACTGTCAAATTAATAGGGACAACTATATTTTCTTATTTATCGATAGTTAATTGACGCAGATCATTTTTTATGGAGAAGAGAAAATAAGAAGTTAGGTTTAAAAATTAATAGGGACAACTATATTTTCTTATTTATCGATAGTTAATTGACGCAGATCATTTTTTATGGAGAAGAGAAAATAAGAAGTTAGGTTTAAAAAAGAGAAAAATGCGATACTACCAAGTTACAAAAGGAGTAGAGAGGAAAACTTATATTATTATATATATTATAAAAACGTGTAAAAACATATAAGAAAATTATTATATGAATTGTTAATCTGAGAAAAAAAGTCGTTAATTAATAAAAATATTATGTGGTCGCTTTAAAATTTTAATTAAAAAATAATAACGCTCGGAGAGAATATTTTTATTTATAATATTTTTAATTTGAAAAATATTTTAAATATTCATAAAGATTATGATGTTTATTTTCTTCTCTTTTTGCTCCTGGAAATTCATCAGATTTAGAGTTCTTCTTCTCTTTTTGCTCTACAGAACTTTATTTTCTGCTGGTCGCTCAACGACGAAGGTATATAGCTACATATGGTTTTCTGTTTGTTTGTTGGGAAAGTGGAGAAGAATGGTTGGTGAAATTTGGTGGTCTGTTTGCAGGTTTAGCGTTATTGAAGTTTAGAGAAAGAATAGTGAGTGATCCGTACGACGCGTTGAAGAATTGGAAGGATGAGGATGGAGTTGTTAATCCGTGTTATTGGTTTGGAGTTGAGTGCTCTGATGGCAAAGTTGTCGAATTGTATGTATCTTTTCTCTCTGCTGAAAAATTTTGGCCTTTTGTTTTCGTTTTCTTTTCTGTTCTGATACTGGAAAATTTAAGGGAAAAGTTTTGAGGCTCGAGACGCATTTTTTTGATAAAATTTGTAATTTCTGAAGCTAATCATGCGAGTCAGCGATGAAAAATACATAACCTTTTGGTTTTGGATGGCAAGTTTAAAGTGTGTTCTAGCTATTACTTTGCAGTTTTGAGAAGTCATCCGTTGGTTTCCAGTTTACTTTTTTGGATGACTCTATCAGATCAAAGTAACTCTATTACTATAATTTATGCTGCTTGATCTATGGATTACATGTTCTGTTGATTGCCCTTTTGGCTGCAGTCTGCAGCATTGTGAGAACATTTTTCAAAACTATATCACATCAGGTGCTGCTGTGCCTGGGAACCTTTTGGGTTCCCTGGTGATATGTAAACTTTGCAACTTGAATCAGAATCCTTAAATCGTGCTTTGGTTTCCAAGTTCCGTTTATTTTGATTAGAACTTAATGGAATCAGCTCAGATTGAGTAAAATTTGAAAAGAAAATCAGTGTTACTCTCTTTGTAGTTAATGGTTATTTTAAACGTGATACTACTTGCTGATAAGCTCTCTATTTTATTCTAAAGAAAAATATGTAATATTCAGGAACTTGAAAGATCTTTATCTTGGAGGAACACTAGCACCTGACCTCAGAAACCTTGTTCGCATAAAGTCTATGTAAGTATCAACTAGGCAACATAAATTTTCCTTTTGTCCTTTGATTCAGAATTTTTTTGCCTTTGGTCATATGGCTTAATGTTCTGCTGCAGCATTTTGCACAACAATTCTTTTACTGGCATCATTCCTGAAGGGATTGGAGAGTTGAAGGAGTTGGAGGTGCTAGATTTTGGAAATAATAACTTCAGTGGGCCACTCCCTCCCGTCCTTGACAGTAGTCTCTCTTTGACAATCCTGTAAGTTGATAATGTTGAACAATTTTTTTCCTCCATTGAGATTATCTTTTGCTTCCATTAGTATATGAACTCCATTTTTTTTGTGCATATGTTTTAGTCTCCTGGACAACAACAGGCTTCTCAGCAATTTATCACCTGAAATTCATCGACTAGAAACACATTCTGAATTTCAAGTAGATGAAAACCAACTAGCTAGTGCAGCTAAAGGACCATCTTACAATGAAAGACAGTTGAATATTCTCGTATGGGTCAAGATAAGACATTTTTCTGGTAGTCTACTGTAAATCTGAGACAATTTTAGTGGCACTAACATTGTTTTAGGTTCTTGGGCACCTTTTGGTGAACCATCTGATGGAATTTCTCCTTTATGGGAGACGTTGAGAAAAGGAATGGCCCCTCTGTGACAAACAATTCATTGTTTTCATGAAATGAAATTGTCTTGCATTCCCCCCCTCCCTTCCCTTCCCCTTCTCTGTATTTGTGTAATTTCTTTGTTGTTCCATGCTGTTACATACTTACATTATGCCTTTGTCCCCCATATTTTTTACAGGAATGCTGTGCAAACTGAAAATGCAATTAACAAGCGACAGCTGCAAGTGGCCAATGCCCCTCGAGTGAATGAATCACCATATTTAAGAAGTCGTTTCTCTGTTCCAGAAGCACCTTCTGAATCTGGAAAGGCTCCACCTAGATCTGTAGCCCCACCATTTTCGCTTTTGCCTTCTCCCCCTGTAAATAACTCCATTCAATCTCCTCCACCGGAACCAAATCCGGCACCCTCTTCTCCCCCTGCAGTTGTTTCTCTTCCAACTCCACTGGAACCAAATCCCCCTTCTGCTTCACCTAATGGTTCTGCTTCAAATCCTCTTCTAGTTCCAACTCCTCCATCCTCTAATAATCCTAGAAAACCTTCCTCATCAAAAAACATGTTTCTATAATTGCTGGTGCCATAGGGGGTGCTCTACTTGCCATGTCCATTGTCATTTTCTATGTGTATAAAATTAACAAGGCTACTGTCAAACCTTGGGCCACAGGATTGAGTGGGCAACTTCAGAAAGCATTTGTAACTGGTAATTCTTCTTCCCAAGTGGAAAAGTTATATTTTGTACGAGGGTGTGAGGTTTCAAACTTCAAACCATTTTACATGTGCATCTAGAGTGTAAGCTGCTCCACATCTTTCTTCCATATGGTGTGTCCGTGTTCAACCCTTTTTGGCTATCTACTTACATGACTCAAGATTTGCATTTCAGGTGTACCGAAGCTTAAAAAAGATCTGAGCTTGAAGCAGGCTGTGAAGATTTCAGTAGTGTAATTGGTTCTTCACCAATTGGTACACTGTACAAGGGAACATTGTCCAGTGGCATTGAAATAGCTGTGGCCTCAGTTGCAGTAACATCTTCCAAGGATTGGCCTAAGCATTTGGAAGTTCAATTTAGGAAGAAGGTACTTTATGAGCTAATCACATTGAACTATAAGGACTTATGATGCAACCTCGTTTTCTAATTCCTTCAGATATTTTCTTTCAGATTGAGACATTATCAAAAGTGAATCACAAGAATTTTATCAACCTTTTTGGATATTGTGAGGAGGATATTTTACTTCATTTCTCTTCTCTTCAATTCCTACCGGTAAATGTGAACAAACTTGCATGGTTTCATTGCTTTATGGCGTTTTGAATTCTAACTCTGATTGTGAATAGTAGTTTTAGTTCATTTTAGTCGTGTTTTCTTGGAGAAGATAGATATATTATTTAATAGTGAATCGAAATTTCTATTGGTGTCGATAGTGTTTTAGTGATTTTGGAGTGTTTTCTTTGTGAATTTTCTTTTCCCTGTTTTGGTAGCTAGAGTACATGGAAAGCTTATTCAATTTATTGACTTTCTAGTTGTGTTAAAGATGGTTGCGACGAATCAAGCAAAATAAAGAAGAAATTAACGTGCTCGACATTATTCCAATCTGGTCATTCCTTTGCTGATTTTTTTCCTTCTTTTTTGGTGTAAATTATATTCAAATAGTGTCCAATCTCGGGCAATGAGTATAATGTTTCCATGTTTGTTTACAATGAACAGATTTTGAATCCCTGTGTACCAATGGCGCTTAGGCTCTCTGGCATTCTAATATCCTTTTTTACAATCTATTCTGTAATCGATTTCTGATTGGAGATCACTGACTAGAATGTTTTCTTTTCTCTTCTCAGGTGAAATTGTTATCGTTTATGAACGGAAAGTGAAACTCCTCTATGGTGATGTTCAGTCCCTTTTATCTCACATTTGTTGAAGTTAAATTGCAATTTTCAGTATCATCTAGGTTAACAGTCTCTACTGTGTGTTTATTTGCAGATGATGCAATCCATTAGCTGGGTAATTGCACGAATTTCTACATCAAGAAGAAAACGAAACCATTCCTCGGTTTTCTTTTTGGCTTTTTGTTTTTAAATTTACAATTTCCTTCACTCAGCTAATTTTAAATTATATGGTGTCCGCTGACTCCACATCCTACTGTTCCTCCTAAAGAGGTCACCGTCTTTTTTCTCTTCACCTCTCCTCTCCTCTTCTTGAATCAGCGTATTTTAGCACACTGATTCACTAAACCAGCCCGCTATGTCGCAACCATTTGAGAGGAATTGTTTATTTCTACACAATTTAAGACCAGAAGATGTTAAGAGCCGATGAAGGCCTTACCGTTCTGTCCACCATTGTTTAAAATTTCAATTGTTGGATGTATCTACCCTTGCAAAACAAACATTAAAGTGAAAAGCAAAGGAGCCTTGGACAACATACTGCATATTTTGCAGGAATGCAGGGATATTATGTCTTATTGGAGCAGCTAACCTGATGGATCTGCCACCTCTGTTCCTTATTGATGATTTATGTGCATATGAATATAGAGAGATCTATTATCCAGCACCTCTTCTGGAGCTTTGAATGAGAAGTGCCCAACCTCCCATAAGTTTATTATCCTATGAAAGACAATTGAATAAATTCATATTTTCGGTCTGCACTGGAAGGACTCCCATTGCTCTGCATCCAGAACCAGCAAGAGCCAACTGGATATGTAAGTCTCTCCAGTTTAATCAGTTTGTTCCAAGGAGAAACACTGAAGTCTAGCTGATCGAGTTTGGAGAATCTTTTCAGTGTTGGGTCTACGTCACTGGATGTTTCTTTTCATCAGTACGCTACTTCCCCTCATTACTGGATAGATGCTTCTAGAGAGGTGCAGGCACCCAGCTTGTAGAAAAGCTATAATGCGACTCCGCTTCAAAACTAGCTCGCAAGGATAGGTTTACAAATCCATTCATATTGTTAGATGGATGTACAAACAACAATTATGTGATTTTCCATAAAAATTGTAATTAAAGAATTAAGCAAGTGATTTTCCATAAGAATTGTAATTAGAGAATTGAGCAAGTAAGAAAAAAAAAAAAAAAAGAAAGAATAAGTAAGAAAGAAAGGAATAGGATTTGGGGATAAATTTTGAATAAATAAAAAATAAATATGTTAGAAGATAACAAGTGTGTGATTTATAATACTCTTCTATTCTCATAATTTTGAATATTATTTAATCAATTTTAGATTTTCAAAATATCTCTCTAAATTAATTCATATTTAAAATAAAGTTTTATATTAAATATTTTTGTGAAATTTTTTCTTGTTTCTTCTGGGACTTATCTAAACAAGCTATTTTATATCATATGTAACTTTCAACACCAACTTTTAAAACATCAAACATTTTCATAAACAATATAAAAGATAGTGTTTTGGAACTCTTACCCTATTATCATGGATTATTTACAGAAAAGAAAAGTAAATAATATTATTATAAGAAAGAAGGATGCAGATAAATTAGAGTTAGTAGAAACACTAGCAGATATAGATGACTCAAAAATCTTCCCTTGAAGTTTGTTTTTGAATTCTGGAAACATAATTAAGAGAATTAAATGTGAGTCCATACTGATAATTCCCATTTTTCAATAAAATTTTAGGATGCAAATTAGATACTTTGAATGTAGCCTCACTTATTAAGGACGGATGATTATTCATCTAACTCATTTTAGGATGAGGTTAAGAAAAATCATATAAGCATATGGATAAGATTTGATGATAAGAGTCTATATTAAGGACATTGGGGTTTAGGCTAAGCCTTTTTCTGTAATATTAACGGTTTTATTAAACTATTAACTGATTATTCACCTTATTTAGTAGTGAATAGCAGTTATGTTAGTGATTAGTTGAATATAAAAGATAATTTTTTATAATTTATTTTTTTAATCACTGAATCAAAATATTAAGTATTATTTTAAGAAAAAATTATTACTTAATTTTTATAAAAAAATTTAATTTTAAAAAATATATTAAAATTTATTAGTAAATCATTAGGTTAATTTTATTCATTAAATATTTTACTATTTAATTTTTATAATTTTAAAAATTTATTAATTAATATTTTAGATATTTAAAAATTTTATTAATTAATTTTTTATATTCATAACATTTTAAATTTTTTTATATTATTTAACCTTAAAATTAATAAAAAATCATTATTATTTTTTTAAAAATATTAAAAATATTTTAATATATTTTTTAAAATTAAAAAAGTTAATTAATTTTCTTATACCATATACACTAAAAAATACTTTTTTTCCTTACTAAGATGGAAATGGCGGGAAGAAACCATTGTCACCCTATGACATCTTTTATTCTACAAATGATATTAAAATTTCAATAATGATTTCGGAGTTGTTACTGCACATGCATTTGCTCATACATATGGCACAGGCAATTAAGTTCCATAGTGGCAAGCAGAATTTATTGGAGTTCTCCACACTAGCTGCTCTTCACTTTATTAGAGAAAAATTATTTAGAGATTGGCAGATCTCAGTGCACCCCCAATTGCCACTAGTCATATATCTGAACATCCCCGAAATTAAGGAATATTCGAAATCAAGGAATTAAAAATATTACCATGTACTGCATTGCCATTTTTTTCTAATTGGCTCCATCTTTTTTGCAAATATTAAAATAAAAAACCCATAAATAATTAATTAACATAACTTCAAATCTTTCCCACCAAACTTGACTATATATATAATTTCTTTCCTTCTTACTAAATCCAAATTTAGAATAAAGATTTCATATCTCTGAACATCCCCGAAATCAAGGAATTAAAAATATTACCATGTGTGCATTGCCATTTTTTTCCCAATTGGCTCCATCTTTTTTGCAAATATTATTATTAAAAACCCATAAATAATTAGTTACCATAACTTCAAATCTTTCCAAGCAAACTTGACTATATATATAATTACTTTCCTTCATACTAAATCCAAATTCAAAATAAATATTTCATATCTCTGAACATCCCCGAAACCAAGGAATTAAAAATATTATAATGTGTTGCATTGCCATTTTTTCCCAATTGGCTCCATCTTTTTTTGCAAATATTAATATTAAAAACCCATAAATAATTAATTACTATAACTTCAAATCTTTCCAAGCAAACATGACTATATATATAATTACTTTCCTTCTTACTAAATCCTAATTTAGAATAAATATTTCATCTCTGAACGTCCCCGAAACCAAGGAATTAAAAATATTACCATGTGCTGCATTGCCATTTTTTCCCAATTGGCTCCATCGTTTTTACAAATATTAATATTAAAAACCCATAAATAATTAATTACTATAACTTCAAATCTTTCCAAGCAAACATGACTATATATATAATTACTTTCCTTCTTACAAAATCCAAATTTAGAATAAATATTGAGAATATCTAATATTTTTAAAGACCTCCGAAGATTTTCAGTCCTACTTTGTAATCCTAACTAGTCTCATGTCTCTTCCATTCTCTCTCTCTATATATCTCTAATGTGGCTAGAGTGGCTGAGATCACCAAGTAGGGCTCACACCTCCCCAAGACAGCCGCCGAAGCCACCTTCACCAAGGTACTTCTCCTGCTCATCTTTCAAAGATATCAATGTCATTCTCTTAGAATAACAAAATGGATCCAAATCCCAATCCCAAATCCCAACCCCAAACCCCCAGAAGACCCACCATTTTCCACCGCGCCTCCCCACTCCACCGCCACCACCGCAACTGCTCTAAAACATTCATAATTTCACCACCTCCTAACCAGGATGACCACAAGATCATCCTCTGCTTTACCAGCCTCGGCATTGTCCGCAAAACATTCGAAGATTGCAGAACCGTCAGATCAATCCTCCGTGGATTTCACGTCCCAATTGACGAGCGAGATTTGTCCATGGATGCCGGATATCTCGACGAGATACAGATGATCACTGCGTCCAAAAAAGTTAGGTTACCTGCAGTTTTCTTAGGAGGGAAGTATGTTGGTGGGGCCGAGGAGATCAAGAATATGAATGAGAGTGGTGAGTTGAGTAAGCTGATTGGTGGGTTACCGTTTGTAGGAAACAATATTAAAATTAAATTTAATAGCGTCTGTGATGTTTGTGAAGGGCTGAGATATGTTCTTTGTGCACAGTGCAATGGCAGCCATAAGATCTACTCTGAGAAGCATGGGTTTAGGACCTGCACATCGTGCAATGTAAACGGTCTGATTAAGTGCGGCCTATGTTATCCCGTGCAATGTAAACGGTCTGATTAAATGCGGCCTATGTTATCCCGTGAAGCGGCGACGTTTGTCAACTTAGCTCTCTATCCACAATAGGAAATATAGAAATAAAATAATATTAAAATGGAAGTAGCAGCTGTTTTTTCTTTTGCTTATTTTCTCTTTTAGAAAAAAATGGAATACTGGAAAGTGGGAATCTTCCTATTTGGGTTCTTTTATTTGATGGGATTTGTTTGATTAGATGTTTATAGACTTTTTTTTTGCCACAGATGTTTATATACTTAGCAGCAAGTGTTTGATGATTTATGAATTATTTGTGAAACTTGTAAATCTTTACTTGTTGATTTTTGTTTATTATTTTTCTAACAAGTCCCTGTGATACTATTTCTCCTTTTTTTTCTCTTTTTCTTTGTTTTTCGCAAACATAAGCCATTTCTAATTTCTATTACATAAAAGGGAAATGCAGTATTTCAATCATACACCATACCTATTGAAGAATATTCAACATAAAAAAAACAAATCATGGATAGCTACTATAATATGCTTTAGAAAATATCATTGAGAAAATTATTAACTTTAATACATATTAGTCAAATTTATAAAAAAAATTAATTTAAAATTAAATTTAACATGCTTTATTATAAAAATTTGAATAAGTAAATAATTTTAATTTTTTTTTTTAGAATGGGGATTAGAAATTGAGAGACTAGAATATGAGAGTTCTATCAAATTTACTTAAATGCACTTACCATATTAAATCTGTGAGTCCAATTTTAAATTCTTTATATATATATAAACATATCTTAAACGATCATTGTTTTTTATTATTCCGATCTTTGACGGGATGAGCCGCTTACTGTTGACTGTCAAATTAATAGGTATAACTATATTTTCTTATTTATCGATAGTTAATTGACGCAGATCGTTTCTCATGGAGAAGGAAAAATAAAAAGTTAGGTTTAAAAAAGAGGAAAAGGCGGGAGTACCGAGTTACAAAAGGAGTACAGAGGAAAACTTACATTATTATATATATTATAAAAACGTGTAGAAGTATATAAGAAAATCATTATATGAATTGTTAATTTGAAAAAAAAAAGTCGTTAATAAATAAAAATATTTCGTGGTCGCTTGTGAAAATTTTAATTAAAAAATAATAACGCTCGGAGAGAATATTTTTATTTTTAATATTTTTAATTTGAAAAATATTTTAAATATTCATAAACATTATGATGTTTATTTTCTTGCTCCAAAAAATAGAGCAATATTATATCAATAACAATCTTTTGTCTCCTAAAGCATTAGACCCACATTGTTTTCTATCATTATCTTTTTGGAAACTATAGTCCATTTCCCTTTTTTTAATTTCTTAATATTTATAAAATATTAGCAATCTATACATGCATTCCACCATACATAATTACCACAAAAAGTTTAAGAATAATCAAAATTTTAATTATATAGTATATTAGCACCAAAAACTATTAAAAAGATTAGAAAATTTAAGATATTTAACTCAATTGAATTCATCTTCTAGTTGTTAGAGATCTCCATTGAACTCTTATTGAAATTAATTATTATTTAATTTAATGGTATCATATGATTGATAAATATTTAAAATATAACATAATAATCACTCAAAATAAATTATAAATTGTCACAATAAATTAGAGTTACATGATACACTCCTATAAAGATCTTATCCATAAAAAAAAAAAAAAAAAAGACCAAACCACTCTAATAGTTGTATTATCAAGACTCGCGCTCTACTGAACAAAGTTTTTATGAAAAATTATTGATCGCGGATATAATCCAATAGATTCAAATTAAGATTTTTTATCAAGTAGTCAATATCAGTCAGATTCATAAGAAATTTGATAATTAATAAAAGTTGATGTGTGCACAAATTAAGATACACATTCTTACACATCTATAACTAATTTATTATATTCGGTTATTTTATCAGTTTACTAACTTAGGTGTTAAAGTTACTGTAGTTTTCTCGTAAAGTCACTGTGTATAAACATCAACCACTTCACATCAATTCAATTTTTAATAGACACATTAGTTTTTTTAAATTAATGATAGTGTTCAATGATAGAATACTAATGAGTTTTTCAGATCGTAGCAGCGTGACTCTTATAACTCTAAACTTTAAGACACTATTATTTTTAAAATGCGATTTTAAATAATTTAATCTTTAAAAGTATTGAAAATCTAAAAGTTTTTTTTATATTTTAAATCAAAATTTTCTAAATTAAAATAACACATTTAAAATATAGAATATTTTCCTTTTCCCTCTGCAAAAATTAAAAAATAAAATAAATGAAATTTCCTATATGTTGAAAATTGTTTGCTTTAGCCGATGTTCCTAATTTATCCCAATAAATAAATAAATAAATAAAAAGAATGATGTAGAAGACATGAAAATTCATACAAGTGTACATTATGAGGTATAAGAGAATAAAAATTAGAACAAAACATTCAATATTAATTTTCCAAATTTCAACTTTGCTAACATAAGCAACATACTTTATTTATTTTTTTATTATTGAAAATATAAATAATTATAAGGACTAATTAAAAATATTTTTATATTTTAAATTCAATTTTTAATCATATTTACTAAAAATAAAAAGATTCTAATGATTCGTGGAGTGTCAGTATATATAAGATAGAGTTATATAACAAGATTCTAATGATTCGTGATTCTTGATCAATTTAACATACCCTTACTTATATATTAGTTAACATACTGTCCCATTTAAAACATCTACAAAAAATTCTCATATTTAGTTCTGCATCTAATTGTATCAACAATCTGTAATACATATATACACACACCATATAACCTATAATTCACAATTATTATTATATGAACTAATAAATCTCGATTTAATGGTGAAAAAATAAATATAGAGGAAGTACATTAAACATAAAATAACTATACAATCAATCATTTGCTCAATATTTAATGTAATAAATACTGATTAACATATATAATTAATAATTCACAAAACATCAAGTATATAATTCATTTTTAAAACAATAAGAGCTTCCTAGTGATTATGACTTTTGTTTTTTGCTTGGGATAATAAAAGGAATACAAGGCAACAAAAACACAAAAACTAACGTCAGAGAGATAACTCCAACTACATCCCTTTTTGAAGCCAAGGCAGCAACTCTAGTGGAGAAGCCAGAACATCGACGCCTCTAGGGACATCCTTCGCGAAGTCCACTAACCAGTCGGCAGTAGATTCTCTAGGGATACGTGTGACTTTTAACTTTTAGAACCGCTTGTAAAAGGGAAGAAACAGCCTTGAGTAAAGAAGCAAAGCATCCTGAATAAGATGATGCAATCAGTTATAGCTTCCATAACGCCTATGTTATCACACTCAACTATCATCCGTGGGATTCTCAAATCAATATCTTAAACGATTATAAGTTGCCAAGAGTTCAGCAGCAAAGATAGAACACTTGCCCAACAATTATCATTCCAGTCTCTGAAAAGACCATTCCCATAAAGCACGAACCAAACATCAAGAAAGCAACCATTCGTATTCACTTTGAAGCAATTTCACGGGAGGAGGTTGCCAGCTGACTTCCAGGAACGAGCTTCTGCTCTCCTTTGGGCTTAAGTTACTGCGGATCAAAGCCGCATGGGCAACATCCACCTGCGACCTCACCATGCAAAATAGTGATTTTGACTTATAACAGTGATACAGACTTCTACCAACTAATTTATCACTAAACACTAGTAGTAACCTTTCAAAAGTATTTATCTTGATTTATAAACTCTAAAATTAAAATATTTATTTATCACATTTTTAAAATCTTATAAAGTGGACAAACAAGAAATCATATACTAACTTCCTACTCTATCCTTAGAAACAAAAGTTCTTTTTTCTTTTTCATTCAATAAAAAAGAGAACAAAATATACCCCTATGTTCTTTCAGCAAAATCCTATCAGTACCTGCAATAGCTCTAATCCATTTTTGCAATGTAACATCATAATGACTCGACATAATCTACCTAACTTCATCTGCGCATTTGTTATCACACCTGCAGCATTTCACAAGAACTCCATATCGTCTTGGTGTTGTTCCAAGATAACTGATGCCATAGCAAGTCTATATGCTGAAGATCTCAAGTTCCTGACAAGCACATATATTTCTTTTCTACTCTTCTTTACAGGTATCCCATTCCACTGTTCTTCCCTAAGATGCGCTAGTAAAACTGCTTCACAAAAGGCCTCTGCCATTGGCTTCTTGCTGCATATCAAAAGTAAATCCTGTGATTCTGTTACCAAAGAAAGAGTTGCATATTCATTGAAAGAAATAAAAGAATAACATCATCACTAACCTCCCTCGAACAAATCCTGTCGTGACAAAACCAATAGGCCACCTATGGGACTCTTCAGCAGCGTTTTCTGGTATCTGGAGTTCCCACTTACCAGAAGATTGCTCTTTGAAGTATGACCTCACCACAGAGGTAGGAATCTGAAAACCAGTCTCATTATTTTCTGACCTGAAGCACGTGCCAACCACATCAAATAACATCAGATGATAAGCCTCATGAACAGTAGGAATCCCCAAATGATAATTTCAACCCTATACGTTAGATGATCTTTGCAATGTTCATATTACAGTAAAACACTCCTTTAAATGTCCCACTCAGCTCTTGAAAAAATGAGAGATGCACAAACATCCTTCTAATTTTGCAAAATATCCTTCTATGACTTATGAATCTATAATCTGTTGGTGTGCATTTAAATGATTGATGATTGGGTTTGTCTTTTAAATTATAATTATAAACTTTCAAATAATATCCAAATTGAATACCTTATTATTATAAATTCACACCTATCAAATGAAGCCTAATGCAATTTCAGCAAGAATTCACATAATCAAGCAAACCTCAGATTTTCAAAGTAATCTGATGCATCAATAAGAATAAAAAGTTCTGGAAGAATACCTGGAAGTCAATAGTGACACATCACTGAGACAAGGTGCACATACAACTGCTCCCTCTTCAAAAACACCTTTTTTATATGCATGGAGAAGAACTCTAACAAAGCACATTTGACGGTTAGAATTCATTCGCATAATACCATTTTGAAGTTGACCAAGTTTACTTTCATCATTGATAGACTTTAGAAACTTCATCTTCCAGTTTGGAGCTTGAGGGAATAAAAGTGAACAATCACCATATATTTCATTCATAAAATCAGCCAACATATTGGATGTCCTTGCTACAATTCCATCAAATGAGTTACCATCAACCCTGAGTGATGTTATATCACTATGATCACATCTAAAGATTGACATTGAATTGCCACCAATCATGTCTTTTGCATGAGAACTTGAAGCCACTTGCACAGCAATGCGGACGCTATTCCATGGGGGTGGAACAGGCACTTTCAAGGATCTTACAGCAGGACATAGTCGTTCTGCTTTTTGGTCTATGGCAGCACTTTCAATTGCCTTAGAAGAGAGGTATGGATTACAGTCAGGAAAATCTGAAGGAAAAAAGGGTAACCCTACCTGCAAAGAAATAATAAAAAAAAATCATAATTGTTCTGTTACCATTTTTTTTTAAAAAAAAATTCTTGCTTGTTAAGCACACATACTTCACATGCAATCCATCGTTTCTCTCTAAGACCTATGGCACGAGCTCCTTTGGAGATGAAAGATATCCAAAAGACCTTGACCCAGCACAAGGGCATTATTATTGACCATCTGTAAAGATAAGCAACATATAAGAGGTGCTAATGAAGAATACAGCTCATTTTTTTTGCAAAGATGTAATCGTGGTACACATATGATCACAGGAAATATATGAAAATGAACCAGATCAATTACTTCTAATAACAACAAATGAGAGATTAAATCTAGTAAAAAGAATTACCCCATGAATGAGCCCATTCCATTGTTGTGTTTAAGAAGAACAATAGGGCAAGATCTTGAACCATGAACATCAACTGCAGTACTCGGCATCCCTGATTTTGCATCATCAAGGCAAACGAAATCCATACGCAAACGGTGTTTTTCCAAGCAAAGAACATTATCTTCCACAGGGAGACTTATTCTGCAAGCTGCATCCCACAGATCCCCTTTGTTAGAGAAACTGCTATCCCCTTCAGGTTTTGAACATGGTTGCCAAAGTAAATCTTCAATCTTTTCTGGATTTCCCAGTGGAGTGACATCCTTTCTAGGTTCATCTTCAGACACATAATTCATTGTGGTAGCAGCTGCCACAGAAACATCACCGATCTTTGTCTCAGACATTGCTCGAGGATCCCTGACTGTAAAAGGAAACATAGAACATGAAGACATATTCTGCTCATTTTCTAGTATAGAAGGATTCTTAAGCTTGGAATCATGATCCGCATCTTCAACAGCACATTTCCTCAGTTGCCAGGAATTCTTTGAATCACTACACACAAGTAAGCAGCCTTAGCCATAGTTAACTAAAAATCTTGATCCCAAAGAAACATAAAAAATTATTAGTTGGCTCACCAATAAACAGGATGTAATATCTTTTGAAGAAGTTGAAATGCCTTCGATCCCATTACCTCTAGTTTTGCAAGTTCGCCTTCAAGTGAAATGCAATTGATCAAGATGCCACTCTCACTCATCTGAAAAAATAAGAAAAGTAAGAAATTCACATATTAAGATATCACAAACCTCTAGAATGTTTAGAATACCTAAAAATTAAGTTCTCCAATTCCAACACAAAATTAATGGTCAGGAAAGCAAATCACAAACCAAAGGGACGTGATTTACCAATTTATAATACATGAAAATGAGGCATGAGGCAAGAAACAAAAGGTGAAATATATGCTGTAGATATGGTCAACCAATCATCTTTTACCAACAAGCTGGGAATTTAGAGGAAAAGGAATTCCTGAAAACCTTATTTGTAAGATAGCAAGTCAACACCAATTTAGCTACAACAAAATTTAAATTTACAAATTTTTTCAGGTACAAAAAGGACATACAAGTTTCTGACAAGCAAATTTTAGAGCATCATATCCCTCATTGAAAGCTGAAGCATGTATCAACACCCAAAGCTGGCGATGGGAAGAAAATGATTCAGAACTTGTCGACTCATTGCATCCATCAGAATTACAGTGACTACCACCGTTTTCTCCATTCGGAAGATGATAAGGTCGCCACATATAAGTCACAGGAGCTATCAATTCAGAAACAGGCGCTCCAACATGATGAAGCTGAAAAAAACAAAAGGAGTTTCATATATGCACATCATAGGGTTATCCTCCTTCAGGAAAAAAATAACAACAAAACAATTGCAGTGGAGTAATATACCATGGCGGTTCCATAGATACAACCAGAAAGAATAGTATTTGTAATTTCCTCAGATTGAGTTGATGAAGAAGGCTCGAGCACCATCCTTAGGATTGACGTTAATGAATCCTAGAAATCACATATCATTAAAAAAAAAATTCTTCCAACTTATAAATCTTACAAGTAAAAGTTCTATAAATTATGAACCTTACAACAAATGAGAACTATCAAAGCAATAAAAATTCAACTTAAAAGATTTGCTAATTACAAAGAGAGGGTAATGCCTACCTCTGGACCCTCCAACTGGACAGCAGTATAATAGCTTGCATCATGCACAAGAGCCCCATGCTTGTACCACTTCAATGAAGCTCGAGACCCCCTTCCTCTGCATCATACAAACCCACTCTAAAAAGAATAGCTTATTAATTTTGCAAAAACTTTTAGCTACAGATTACATGACAATGTTACCTGCCCTGCAAACCCAGGGGAAGGTGGAAACCCCACAGCTTTGTCATTGTGAACCTCTTCGAATGCCAAAGATACGTTCTCAGCCTCTTTGTCCCTTCGCTGGAAGTAGAGAAACCACTTTTAGAATTCCTTCTAAGTTCAACTCTCCGCCGAACGCGACGAGGAGGAAGCCTTTCCTGGTTTTGCTCCGAAGCCACATTATTGCTTCTATCAATAGCTATTTCAAATTTTCTCCTTCTTTTATCTCTCTTCTTTGCATTTTGATTGTCATACGCAGTGGTTCTTCTTCTCTTGTTTCTTCGAGATCGGAAATTGTTATTCAACCGGTCTGATACTATTGAGTGAAGAGTCTCGAGCTCAGAAGCGCGCGATTCTACAAATTTCTGCACATTGATTTTTCGAGGTGGAATTGCTGAGACTTCACTGCTTTTGCTTCCATCGCCAGCCATTGGAAGTGTTACTTTTACCTTCACGTTGATGATAGTAAGCAATGGCTTAAGGTTGGGAACTGAGCATATGAGAGAGCGGCAAAGAATACAACTGACGTCTGTTAATTTAGGGTGCAATCGAATTGAGTCGAGCCGAGTTTTGTAAAGCTCAAGCTCATTTATTAAAAAATTTCAGTAGCTCAAGCTCGGCTCGTGAATTAAATATTATTATCGAATTCGGTTCGAGAAAAGCTTGTTTAGTATAATAATGAGCCTAATTCGAGTTTGAATTCGAAAAACTCGATTAAGAAACTCGTTAACAAAGCTCGAGTTCAAACTCAAAATAAAAAGACTCGGCTCAAGCTCAAGTTCAAACTCAAATTAATAATGACAAATTATTTTAAATACACTTTAATGAGTTAATAGTCATCATTAATATAAATAAACATTAAAAAAGAGAGTAAGCACCTTCAAAAAAGATTACAAAACACAATTCATAACAAATATAATACAAATAAATACAAACTCAATAACATAATACAAATATCACACAAAGTTTAATATCAAGCGAATAAAATTTGAAACGAGCTATATAATTTTATCATCTTCATGCTTGCTCAACTAGTCAACTTGAATTCCGACTACATAATAAATGAAAATAAGGCTAATTGAGTAACTCAATTCAAATTAAATTTTTTTGGAGAAAATTCACTGTAATTTTTTCAAACAATTCTATTTTGCAAATGCGTAGAGGGCGTGTTGAGAAATAATGGAAACAATAAAATAATTAATTATCCAAAACCAAAGTGAAATTACTCCAAGTCCATTTTACAATAACATATCATATCAATTGTGAACTTTGCACAACATGATGCTATCAAATATATCTCTTCTGCAAGTTAACTACTTAAGTATTGATAAAAAGAATGAATATTCATATACTACATACTTTTAACACTCAATCACATAATCTGATGGAAACAGAATGGAATAACCACCTCCATGGTTCCATTGTAAAAGAAAACCAGAAATGACTCCATTTTTTGGAACTACAGGCTAAGTATGTCTAAGCAACACTATGATGCCTATAAACTTGGATGTCATAATAAATTCATAATGCTTCCAATAATACCAACCAAAATTCTACCCAGACTGCTAAAAACATATTCACATATGTGTGCAAACCTATTTAGCAATGCTACGTGAGCAACCAGAGCCCACATATCATTGGAGGGACAGGAACTATTTTCTTCGGATTAAAAAAAAATGCTTACCGTTGAACTGCTGAACTGCAGAGGAGCCGGGTGGGTGGCAAACGAGCAGTCGATGCAGAGGTGCGTGCGTGCGGAGGCTCACAGTCGCGCGATACAGCGGTGGGCTGTAAACGAGCGGTCGATGCAGAGGTGCGGCGTGCGGCGGCTCACGAGCACGAGGGGCAGTGCTGCGGCGGCTCCCAGTCGCGCGATGCAGAGGTGGGCTGCAAACGAGCGGTCGATGTAGAGGTGCGGCGTGCGGAGGCTCACAGGCTAGCGATGCGGCGGTGGTGCTGGCGCGACGTGCTGCTGCTCAGGCGGTCGACGGGTCCTTTGAAATAATGTGTTAGGCGCTTTTGCAACTGTAGTTTTGGTTTTTATAACCAATTAATTAAATTATACAATCATAAAAAAAATACATAATTTTAACCAAAACTAGGCATCTTAAATTTGCCCAATTAAATCAATTTATAAATATATATACTATCTAAAATTAAAGTATAATTATAAAACTCTTTATAAATCTAATATTGATAGATAACATATAAAAAATAAAACCCTAAAACCGTGACATATATAGACGCGAATTAAAAATTTTTTTATTTAGTTTGACTTAGCAGTAAAAAAATCTGACCTATTAAGTATAAAATATTAGATCAGCAACACTCCTAAATTTATTTAAATTCGAAACAGATAAATCAACCTCTTCAAAAATCCATACTACAACAAGACTTTAAACACCGACGTAACCGACCTCACTAATCTGAAGAAACTCATTTCTATATAGGTCGGATGAACCCAACACGACCTGATGAAGTCAGAGTAAAGATGACGACCTCCTATGAGCTGGTCGCCTCCTTAGTTCAGCACAAAAATCATAAGCGCACATGTAGAAGGTACAAACTGGCCAGCTTTGCATTTATTGTCCTATAACCCATCATTAATGTATTGTCTAATACACCTGCACAAAAGCATTCTTGCTCCATCAGAAGGGACATAACACTAGGGGTATCAACTTTATTTAAAGGTATTTATACATCAGATTAACCCTGAAAAAAAAAAGATCTCTCCTTCTATGAAAAGAGACCTATCTCTATCTCTCACGGTCACATAGGGAAAATCCAGAACCACCATTCTCTTCTATGTTTTACTTCTTTTAACTCCATAAAGTTCTCATATCTGACTTGAGCGTCAGAGGGTCTCAACCAGAAACTTACTCAGTGGTCCCCTGACCATCTTCTTCATCTTATAGGTCTCATTCTTTACAGCCAAGTATAGAGGGATCTAATAGACCGATCATAGAACGATGATCAACCTAGCAAATCAAACCTCTGTCTAGGTGTCCTCATCTGAACGCCTTGCCGGATCTCATCATTATCAAGTGGCGCCAACTGTGGAGACGAAGGAGACTATACTGTCACCGAAGTTTTTAAACAAAACTCATTGAGATCCACATGATAACCCAAGAAAAGTTAATAGACAAACAACAAAGGAAACCGGAAAAAAAGAGAGAAAGAAAAGAATCGAGAATTGCTAACGGCATCTAAAACCACACGATGAAAGTTAAAAAAAGGCAGACGCTGATGTAAGAAGGAAACGCGATACAAGGGCGATCTGCCAAGCATGGAAGAGGGGTGACATGCACGAGTTAACCAAACTACACAGTTATCTCTTTAGTTCAAAGTATTTTTGTCATCATGTCTAGTTTCAAACATTAATCCTTCTAATTATATGCTTGAGCATGACAGTATTTTAGAAACAGCTTAAAAAGCTCTCATCAGTGGTTAATATTAATATGAATTCCTTAAGAAAGGGATTATTTGCTTAAGCATATTAATATGAGAAGTGAAAATTGCGAAATAATATATGCTTGAGAAACATTATTTATTAGATTCTTTAGAATTATATGAGATGATACAGTTGGACAAAATTAATATTTACATTCAACTGTAATATGAAGTTGAATAACTTGTTATTTAAATTAGGGATGGCAACGGATCGGGTATTTTCGGGTACCCGATCCGACCGAATCCTAATAGAACGGATTTGGGTAGTTATAATCGGGTTTGGGACGGGTTCGGGTTTTAAAAATAATACCCGTTGCGGGTTCGGATCGGATTCGGGTTTTATGTACAAGATACTCACCACCCGAACCCGTTTATATAAATAATTAATTTAATATAAAAAATATATTTTACAATAATATTTATAAATTTTTTTTATATATTTTTATTTAAAATTTAAAATTTAAATATTGTTTAAAAATATTAGATTTTTTAAATGAAAATTATTAATGAGAAATATTTTTTATATAAATTATTAATTAAAATATATAAGATTAAACGGATTCGGATTTTATTCGGATAATAATAATCGGGTTTGGTACGGATTCGAATAGTTTAAATTAATTTTTAATCGGGTTCGGAACGGATTCTGATATTAATAATATAAATCAGGTTCGGGTTCGGATAGTTTAATTTTCGCTGGTACCCTACCCGTTTACATCCCTAATTTAAATTAATAACGAGCATTCTTATTACATATACTTCGTGCAAACTTTTATTTTGTAGATAAATTTTAAAATCAAGAACAAGGCTCATAAACCTAGAAGCTCTGGTCACAAAACTAATTGGGAAAATGAAGCCCTCAATGAGGTAGGTGACCCGTCTCAAAAATAAGATCGCCGGTATCACAAAACCGACTGAAAAGATGAAGACTCCAATGAGGTGGGTGACCAGTCTCGAAAATAAGACCGCCGGCACTCTCAATGAGGTAGGTGATCGGTCTCGGAAATAAGACCGCTAGCACCACAAAGCTAGTTGAGGAGATAAAGACCCCAATGAGATTGGTGACCAGTCTCGAAAGTAAGACTGCCGGCACAACAAAATCGGTTGAGAATATGAAGCCTTTAATGAGGTAGGTGACCGGTCTCAGAAATAAGACTGTCGACACCACAAAACTAGTTGAGGATATGAAGATCTCAATGAGGTGGGTGACCGGTCTCAGAAATAAGACCACCGGCACCAAAAATCGGTTGGGAAGATGAAGCCCTCAATAAGGTAGGTGACTGGTCTCAAAAATAAGATTGTCAGTATTACAAATTCGGTTGAGGAGATGAAGACTCCAATGAGGTGGGTGACCGGCCTTGGAAATAAGATCGCCGACACTATAAAATCGGTTGGAAAGATGAAGCCCTCAATAAGGTAGGTGACTAGTCTCGGAAATAAGACCGCCAGTGTAATATCCGGCTGGACTCCGGTATCGGAATTCCTATCGTCCGGTGGAATCTCGGATGTCGGAAGCCTCTAGTAGGGTAAAATCATGTTTTCATAAAATGTTTTAATGTGTTTTATGTTTTAAGCATGAAAGAAAATGAGTTTTTGCATGAAAATAACATTGGAGGAAAACTCAGGTTCGGCTGCCGAACCCCTAGTTCGGCCGCCGAACATGCATGCACTTCGGGAGTGCTTTAGGCCCCCGAAGGCATAAGTGAGGGAAGTCCAGGTTCGGCCGTCGAACCTCAAGTTCGGCCACCGAACATGGCATGCATGCGGAGGCACATTCGGCCCCCGAACGTGGACTGGCCAGCCACTATAAAAGGGTCCCTTAGCCGAAAACGGGCGAGCTTTTCTCCCCTTTGTCGGCCAAGGTGAGTTCTCCGCCGTCCCTCACCAATCTTTGATGTTCTTCCTCTAAATCTTTCAAGATTTTCATTTGTTTTAACTTTGTTTTGAAGATTTAAGCTTTTGAGCAAAGTTTTGGAGCTTGGAGGTTCAAGAACCCAATCTCTCCCAACTCCGAGTTTTTGGTCGTCTCCCTCTCGATCTTCAAGAGGTAAAAGCCGATCTTAAGCTCATTGCATGTTTTAAGTAAGTTTTAAGTAGATCTATGGGTTAGAATGCATGTTTAGTTTATGGTTATGTTTATGGGTATAAATGTATGTTCATGGACAATGTGGATGCTTGATGTGTTGTAGATGGGGTTTATGATGGTTTGAGGCCCCTAGGAACATGTATGCTTGTGTTTGTGTGTTGTAGAATAGGTTTGGTGCATGTTTAGTAGGTTTGGAGGCGAAATGTGCAAAGGGAGCCAAGTTTCTGC
This sequence comes from Manihot esculenta, assembly GCF_001659605.2. Taxonomy (NCBI): domain Eukaryota; kingdom Viridiplantae; phylum Streptophyta; class Magnoliopsida; order Malpighiales; family Euphorbiaceae; genus Manihot; species Manihot esculenta. The sequence continues at coordinate 642,959 of NC_035165.2, forward strand.
CCTTTGGCAGAAACCAGGTTCGGCAGCCGAAGGACTTTCGGCCGCCGAACATGGCTAGGGAAGCAGCCTTTCGGCTGCCGAAGCCTGCCCCCGAAAGGGAGACTTTCGTCTCTGTCTGGCAGTTTCGGCCGCCGAAAGTGCCGCCGAACATGCATGAGTTTCGTCTCTGTCTGGGAGTTTCGGCCGCCGAAGGTGCCGCCGAACCTGCCTGACTTTCGACTCTGGAGGGACTTTCGGCCGCCGAACCTGCCGCCGAAAGTGCCCTGTCCAGGCCTCCTTTGCATGTTTTTCTATGGTTGTTTCATGATGTTTTAGGGGGTTTTTGGGGAGTAGTTTATAGCTATGTTCTAGTATGTTTGGTCCCTCATTTGAGTCCACCTGTGTATGTTCAGACCCGAGGAACCGAGGACCCCAGCAGTGAGTTCAGCTGCTTCGGTATTGTCAGAGTCAGCCAGAGGTGAGTGGAATGAAACTTAATCTTTTAAATTGAGAAATTAAATGTTTTATCATGTTTCATGCATCATGATCATGCAATAGGATGATTGCATTAGTTTTCACGAATATGCCGCATTGCACCGATTGTTGTTGATGTGGGTGAATGTTGGATGACCCAATTAGTCCATGACAGGAAGACCAGGACCCCATTCTACGGCCTGGCACAGAGTAAGGAAAGACCAGGACCCCATTCTACGGCCTGGCACGGTTATGGGACTCGAAGACCAAGAGCCCAGAAGAGGCCCTGGGACAATGGTAAGTAATGTATGTTATGACAGGAAGACCAGGACCCCATGCTACGGCCTGGCATAGAGTTAGCTTGGACTAATTGGTGACAAGTTCACCCAGCCCTTATGTGAATTGTCTGTGTTATGATGCATTCCATTGAAGCATAGTGTTAATATGTTTTATGGTTCTACTCACTGGGCTTTTAGCTCACCCCTCTCCCTTTACCCCCATGCTTGCAGGTACAGGATAGAGCAAGAGTCCGGATAGAGTAATGAAGTTTTGATTATGTAATAGTTAGTGTGGACATGATAACTGATTATGATGTAATGTAAAAGTATAGTTTAGATATGTAATGAGATGATGTTTATGGATGTTAGAGGTGTGCTTGACCATAAATTGTTGTTATCCCTTTTAATACATGATCTTAGAAATTTTTATGATATTTATGTAAACCAACTCAACACAGGTTATGTCACCATTTGGGGGCACTGATGAAATCCCACAGAGGGATCAATGTTTATGACTTATGTTATGTACAGTGCATGCAAAGGTTGAGTTTGGTGTATGAATGGAAAGAAAAGTTTTTAATTCCTATGCATATTGTTGATCATGTATGGGATTATACAGGTTTTCAGGTTATATGTCAGGCTTGCTACGGGTCCCGGCGGCCTTAAGCCGATCTGGATCCTAGCGCCGGTAGCGGTCCGATTTTCGGGTCGTTACAGAGTGGTATCAGAGCACTAGGTTCATATGGTCGGACCTAGAGTGTCGGGCTCATAGTTGTTATAGAAGGTCAAGCACAATAGGAAAGATCATGTCCACTAGGATAGGATGTAGAGTCCTGTCTTGATTGATAATGTGAAATGCCATGATAATATGCATGTGCATTAATGATATGCTATGATATGTAATGTATGTGATGTGGGTTCATGTGTTCCCACATGAACCATATGGTGCTAATGCTTGTTTGTTATGTGCGGTTTTTCAGAAAACAGGATGAGAGGAACTCGTCGATCTGCAAGATTGACTGCAGTACCACCTGAGAATGAGGGCACGAGCGCCCGTCCTCCAGCATTGCCTAGGGCAATGTCTAGTAGGTCTAACAGAGAAAGAGCAGCAAGAGACCCTAGAAGGTCTCTGGACCTGGGTAGAAGCAGATCAGTGAGGGGAACAGTTCAGGGAGGAATGTCAGAGGGTATGGGGGATGATATGGATGTAGAGCAGAGGAGGGATGGCAGTCTGGGAGTTAGCATGTCAGAAGAGGGAATGGGAGAGTCCCAAGGAGGCACTCAGGCCTCGGGATTTGTTCAGCCACCCCACTACCCACACTTCTCACAACACCCCGGGTATTCGATGGGAGGTACATCGGATTACCCTAGCTTCACCCCTTATCCCACACAGATACCATACCCACCATACTACCCACCATACTCACAGTACCCAATGTATCCACCTCCACCCTACTATCCAAATCCAGCAAACCCTACCTCATAAAATGTTGCACCATCTCCACCACCTGTAGAACCAGCAGCCCCAGTTACTCAACCTTCTAGACCTAGTTCAGCCAGTGGGAGCAAGGTCAAGATGACTGACTACATGAAGTTGGGTGCTCCTCAGTATGAAAAAGGGGATGACCCGTTTGTGTATCTTGAGAGGGTCAAGGTGATCACAGATGAGATTGGGGCTGATGATAGTAGAGCCATTCAGATGGCTGGGTTCACACTTAAGTGCAAGAAGGCACGAGAGTGATTCAAGAATTATGTGAACCCGAGAGTGGACAGCATGTCTTGGGAGGAGTTTGCAAACGAGTTTGCAGGATGGGTTTTTCCCGATAGTTCAAGGGAGCTGAAGATGATAGAGTTTGAACAGTTGAGGCAGACGGAGGAAATGAGTGTAGAGGAGTACACCGACAGATTCTTGGAGCTGTTGCCTTTTGCTGGGCAGAGTCTGGATACAGATTCGAAGAGGTCAAGGAGGTATGTCATGAAACTCCATTCCAGGTATTCCTCCTTGATTCAGTCAGTGGACAGGGAGAGCTTCCATGCCATAGTAGATATGGCCAGGAAAATGGAGGCCAGTGCCATCGTTCAGGGGACATTTAAGTAGACAGTGGCACAGTCTTCTCGTCCTAAAACTCCGGGTGGGGGAAGGTTAGATCCCTCTACCCTGAGTGCAGCAGCTTCAGGCAGTAAGAGATGGGGTAAGCCCAAGGGTAAGAAGAATAAGTTCTGGAGTAAAGTCAAGTCCAGTCTGGGATTTGGGAGTGGCTCAAGCTCTGGTGCGGATAATGCAGTTTGTGCGAGGTGTGGTAAGCCACACAAGGGAGTATGTTGGTTTGGGACGAATGCCTGTTTTAGATGTGGTCAGGAGGGGCATATGGCTCGAGAATGTCCAAGAGCAGTCCCGATGGCTCAGTCCCAGCAGACAGCCTCAGGCAGTGTAGCGCAGCCAGCAGCTCCAGCCATGACTCAGGCCAGTGGCAGAGGCAGAAGGAGAGGAGCAGCCTCTTCTTCAGCGGGTTTCCGAGGTGAAGGTCCATCAGCTCCAGCACGGATCTTCACAATGACACAGCAGGAGGCAGATGCATCTAACACCGTGGTGGCAGGTAACTTAGTCATTGGTTGTTCAGATGTGTATGCCTTGATGGACCCAGGTACATCTCATTCTTTTATTGCTCCGAGAGCCGTGGGGAGGTTGGGTCTGATGACTTCTGGGTTAGAGTGTCCTCTCTGGGTCAGTGGACTCAAGTGTGATCCATCAGTGGCAGAGTCAGTCTGCCAGTGTAGTCCTATGTTTGTTGAGGGAAGATGCTTGTCCGCCGACCTAGTGGTTCTAGATTTGACAGATTTTGACGTCATTCTAGGGATGGACTGGTTATCTACCCATGGTGCTACCTTGGACTGCAGGGACAAGGTAGTCAGGTTCAGAGGTCAGGATGGGTCTGAGGTTGTCTTCAGAGGAGACAGGAGGGGTACACCTAGAGGTCTGATATCAGCTCTTCAGGCTCGTAGATTGCTCAGGAGGGGATGTCAGGGGTATTTGGCTCATGTGAGAGAGCTTAGCAGTCAGGTCAGAGAGCCCGCCTCGGTGCCAGTGGTTAGAGAGTTCTTAAATGTGTTCCCAGACGAGCTGCCAGGTTTACCACCTACTAGGGAGATAGAGTTCGAGATAGAACTGATGCCTGGAACCCGACCGATCTCTATCCCTCCTTACAGGATGGCACCAGCAGAATTGAAAGAGTTGAAGGAGCAGTTACAGGAGCTGGTAGACAAGGGCTTCATCCGACCGAGTACCTCACCCTGGGGTGCTCCAGTCTTATTTGTGAGAAAGAAGGATGGATCCCTTAGACTTTGTATCGACTACAGGCAGTTGAACAAAGTCACTACCAAGAACAAGTACCCATTGCCGAGGATCGACGATCTATTCGACCAGCTAGCAGGAGCGGGTTGTTTCTCCAAAATAGATCTGAGATCTGGGTATCATCAGTTGAGGATCAGAGAAGAAGATGTGCCAAAGACAGCTTTAAGGACCAGATATGGGCATTTTGAGTTCCTTATGATGCCATTCGGGTTAACCAATGCCCCTGCAGCATTCATGGACCTCATGAACAGAGTGTTTAGTCAGTATCTGGATCACTTCGTTATTGTCTTCATAGATGATATCTTAGTGTATTCCAGGAATGCAGAGGAGCATGCCCATCATCTGAGGTTGGTTCTACAGACCTTGAGGGAACATGGCTTGTATGCCAAGTTCTCCAAGTGTGAGTTCTGGCTGAGGAGCATTTCATTCTTGGGGCATGTGGTGTCAGAAAATGGTATAGAGGTAGACCCCAAGAAGGTAGAAGCTGTGGCTAACTGGCCTAGACCCACTTCAGTGACAGAGATTAGAAGTTTCTTGGGTTTAGCAGGTTACTACAGGAGGTTCGTTCAGGACTTCTCGAAAATAGCAGCTCCTCTGACCAGGTTAACCAGGAAGAATCAGAAGTTTGTGTGGACCGACCAGTGTGAAGAGAGTTTTGAAGAGCTTAAGAAGAGGTTGACTTCAGCACCAGTGTTAGCTCTGCCATCTAGTGATGAAGACTTTACAGTCTTTTGTGATGCATCCCGTGTGGGACTGGGTTGTGTACTAATGCAGAATGAGAGGGTGATTGCTTATGCTTTTAGGCAGCTAAAGAAGCATGAGTTGAATTACCCCACACATGACCTTGAGATGGCAGCAGTAATCTTTGCATTCAAGATGTGGAGGCACTACCTCTATGGGATAAAATGTGAGATCTTCACAGATCATAAAAGCCTGCAGTACATCCTGAGTCAAAGAGATTTGAACTTGAGACAGAGGAGATGGGTAGAGCTGCTGAGTGACTATGATTGCAAGATTCAGTATCATTCGGGTAAGGCGAATGTTGTGGCAGACGCCCTAAGCCGGAAGTCACTAGGCAGTCTATCCCACATCACGGCAGAGAGGAGACCAGTGGTGAAGGAGTTTTTCAAGCTCACTAATGAAGGTCTACAGTTGGAGTTGTCTGGTACAGGTGCTTTAATTGCTCAGATGAAAGTGACGCCCGTGTTTCTGGAGCAGGTGGCTCAGAAACAGCATGAGGACCCAGAATTAGTGAAGATTGCCAGGACTGTTCAGTTAGGCAAAGACAGTGAGTTCAGATTTGACAGCAAGGGGATCCTCCGCTATGGGAGTAGACTTTGTGTACCAGATGACATAGGGCTAAAAGGAGACATTATGAGAGAGGCTCATAATGCAAGATACAGCATTCACCCCGGAGCCACCAAGATGTATCAAGATCTGAAAAAGGTTTATTGGTGGCTAGCCATGAAGAAAGAAGTGGCACAGTTTGTGTCAGCCTGCGAAGTGTGTCAAAGGGTGAAGCTGGAACATCAGAAGCCGGCTGGAATGCTTAACCCGCTACCTATTCTAGAGTGGAAATGGGAGAATATAGCTATGGACTTTGTAGTGGGGTTACCGGCGATGTCCAACAGATTGGACTCCATATGGGTGATTGTGGACAGACTCACCAAATCTGCTCACTTCATCCCTGTCAGGAGTGGCTATTCTGTGGACAAGTTGGCGCAGGTGTATGTTGATGAGATAGTCAGATTGCATGGGGTTCCTGTTTCTATAGTGTCAGATAGAGGACCCCAGTTCACCTCCAGATTTTGGCGGAGTCTGCAGGATGCCATGGGTACCAGGTTGGATTTCAGTACTGCCTTCCATCCACAGACAGACGGACAGTCAGAGAGGACCATCCAGACTATAGAAGATATGCTAAGAATGTGTGTGCTGGACTTTGGCAGTTCTTGGAGGCAGCATCTACCTTTGGTAGAGTTTGCCTACAATAACAGCCATCATGCTAGCATCGGGATGGCTCCATATGAAGCTTTATATGAAAGGAAGTGCAGGTCACCTGTTTGCTGGGAAGAAGTTGGAGAAAAGGCCTTGGCAGGGCCTGAGTTAGTAGAGATCACCAGCAGGGTGGTACACTTAATCAGAGAAAGAATCAAGACGGCTGCAAGCAGACAGAAGAGTTATGCAGACATCCGCAGAAGGCAAGTAGAGTTCCAGGAGGGGGATCTGGTATTGCTCAAGGTGTCTCCAATGAAAGGAGTGGTTCGGTTCGGGAAGAAGGGTAAGCTGGCTCCGCGGTACATCGGACCCTTTGAAGTCTTGCAAAAGATTGGGAATGTATCGTACAAGCTGGATTTACCTACTTCAATGGAGAGAATCCATCTGGTTTTCCATGTTTCTATGTTGAAAAAGTTCGTGTCAGATCCGGGCAAGGTTCTTAGTGAGCCTGATGTGGAGATCTAAGAGGATCTCACCTATGTTGAGGAGCCGGTATGGATTCTGGACACTCAAATCAGGAAGCTGAGAAACAAGGAAATCCCGATGGTGAAAGTCCTGTGGAACCACCACAATATGGAAGATTGCACTTGGGAGACACGGGAGTCCATGCTCCAGCAGTACCCTTATCTTTTCTAAGGTTAGTTTCTTATGAGTTTTATGTGTATGTTTCATTGTATGCCCTGCATGTGCTAGTTGAGGAACATTCGGGGACGAATGTTCTTAAGGGGGGGAGAATGTAATACCCGGCTGGACTCCGGTATCGAAATTCCTACCGTCCGGTGGAATCTCGGATGTCGAAAGCCTCTAGTAGGGTAAAATCATGTTTTCATAAAATGTTTTAAAGTGTTTTATGTTTTAAGCATGAAAGAAAATGAGTTTTTGCATGAAAATAACATTGGAGGAAAACTCAGGTTCGGCCGCCGAACATGCATGCACTTCGGGAGTGCTTTAGGCCCCCGAAGGTATAAGTGAGGGAAGTCCAGGTTCGACCGCCGAACCTCAAGTTCAGCCGCCGAACATGGCATGCATGCGGAGGCACATTCGGCCCCCGAACGTGGCCTGGCCAGCCACTATAAAAGGGTCCCTTAGCCGAAAACGGGCGAGCTTTTCTCCCCTTTGTCGGCCAAGGTGAGTTCTCCGCCGTCCCTCACCAATCTTTGATGTTCTTCCTCTAAATCTTTCAAGATTTTCATTTGTTTTAACTTTGTTTTGAAGATTTAAGCTTTGGAGCAAAATTTTGGAGCTTGGAGGTTCAAGAACCCAATCTCTCCCAACTCCGAGTTTTTGGTCGTCTCTCTCTCGATCTTCAAGAGGTAAGAGCCGATCTTAAGCTCATTGCATGTTTTAAGTAAGTTTTAAGTAGATCTATGGGTTAGAATGCATGTTTAGGTTATGGTTATGTTTATGGGTATAAATGTATGTTCATGGACAATGTGGATGCTTGATGTGTTGTAGATGGGGTTTATGATGGTTTGAGGCCCCTAGGAACATGTATGCTTGTGTTTGTGTGTTGTAGAATAGGTTTGGTGCATGTTTGGTAGGTTTGGAGGCGAAATGTGCAAAGGGAGCCAAGTTTTTGCCCTTTGGCAGAAACCAGGTTCGGCAGCCGAAGGACTTTCGACTGCCGAATATGGCTGGGGAAGCAGCCTTTCGGCTGCCGAAGCCTGCCCCCGAAAGGGAGACTTTCGTCTCTGTCTGGCAGTTTCGGCTGCCGAAAGTGCCGCCGAACATGCATGAGTTTCGTCTCTGTCTGGGAGTTCCGGCCGCCGAAGGTGCCGCCGAACCTGCCTGACTTTCGGCTCTGGAGGGACTTTCGGCCGCCGAACCTGCCGCCGAAAGTGCCCTGTCCAGGCCTCCTTTGCATGTTTTTCTATGGTTGTTTCATGATGTTTTAGGGGGGTTTTTGGGGAGTAGTTTATAGCTATGTTCTAGTATGTTTGGTCCCTCATTTGAGTCCACCTGTGTAGGTTCAGACCCGAGGAACCGAGGACCCCAGCAGTGAGTTCAGCTGCTTCGGTATTGTAATACCCGGCTAGACTCCGGTATTGGAATTTCTACCGTCCGGTGGAATCTCGGATGTCGGAGACCTCTAGAAGGGTAAAACCCTGTTTTCATGAAATGTTTTAATGTTTTGGATGATTTTAAGTAAAAGAGGAAATGAGTTTTTGAATAAAACAACCTTGGAGGAAAACTCAGGTTCGGCCGCCGAACCTCAAGTTCGGCCGCCGAACATGCATGCGTTGCGGGTGTGCTTTTGGCCCCCGAAAGCATAAGTGAGGAAAGTCCAGGTTCGGCCGCCGAACCTCAAGTTCGGCCGCCGAACATGGCATGCATGCGGGGGCACGTTCGGCTCCCGAATGTGGCCTGGCCAGCCACTATAAAAGAGCCCCTTAGCTGAAATGGGCGAGCTTTCTCCCCATTTTCGGCCAAGGTGAGCCCTTCCGCCGTTCCTCACCATTCTTGAGTTCTTTCCTTCAAATCTTTCAAGATTTTCACAAGTTTTTACGTTGTTTTGAAGATTTTAGAGTTTAAAGCAAGTTTTGGAGCTTTGAGGTTCAAAAACTCAAAATCTCCCACCTCCGAGTTTAGGACGTCTCTCTCTCGATCTTCAAGAGGTAAGAGCCGATCTTAAGCTCATTTCATGTTTAAAGTAAGTTTCATGCAAGATCTATGGGGTAGAATGCATGTTTAGCTCATAGTTAGGTTTTTGAGTTAATGTTATGTTTTGAGCAATGTATGTTGGATTTTGTTGTTGTTGTGTGTTGTAGTTGGGATTTAAGTTAGTTTGAGGCCCCTAGGAGCCAATGTATGTATATTTGCATGTTTTGGTTGAGCTAAATGCATGATTGGAGGTTTAGGAGGCAAATGTGCATAAAGGAGCCAAGTTTCTGCCCTTTGGCAGAAACTAGGTTCGGCAGCCGAAGGAACTTTCGGCCGCCGAACATGGCTTGGGAGGCAGGCCTTTCGGTTGCCGAAGTTGCCCCCGAAAAGAGACTTTCGTCTCTGTCTGGGACTTTCGGCCGCTGAAGGTGCCGCCGAACCTGCCTGGGTTTCGGCTATGGAGGGACTTTCGGCCGCCGAAGGTGCCGCCGAACCTGCCCTGTCCAGCCTTCCTTTGCATGTTTTTACATGATTGTTTTGAGGTGTTTTAGGGGGTTTTTGGGGGATGTTCTTAGAGTTATGTTCTAGTTGTTTGGTCCCTCATTTGAGTCCACCTGTGTAGGTTCGGACCCGAGGAACCGAGGACCTCAGCAGTGAGTCAGCTGCTTCAGTCAGTGTCTGAGCTAGCCGGGGTGAGTGGAATAACTCTTATGCTTTTAAATAAATAAATCAGTTTTGAGCATGTTCATGCATCACGAATGCCATGTGATATTTTAGGTTGTTTGCATTAGAAATCACGAATATGTTGCATTGCATAAAATGTTGTTGATGTGGATGAATGTTGAATGATCCATTAGCCCTCATATGTTATGACATGATGATATGATATGGAAGTCCAGATGTGGCCTGCACTACGCCCCTGGCACTATGTAAGAGAAAGACCAGACGTGGCCTGCACTACGCCCCCGGCACCATGGAATATGTATGTTATGATATGTTATGTATAAGAGAAAGACCAGATGTGGCCTGCACTACGCCCCTGGCATGATTGGATTATGTAGAGGGCTAGATGGTAACAAGTTCATCCTTGATATGATTAGTTGTGATGTGATGCATTCCATGATAGCATGTATTTTAAATGTTTTATGATTCTGTTCACTGGGCTCTAGTAGCTCACCCCTCTCCCAAATTCCCCAGGTTTGCAGGTACGGGCTAGACTGAGAAGTCAAGAAGAGTAAAGTCTTGTAATTGTAATAGTTAGAAAGTGGACATGATAAATTGTAAGATGATGTATAACTGAATAGTTATGTTATGTATAATGATATTGAGGATTAGAAGTTGGGCTTGACCCTATAGATGTTGTAATCCCATTTTGTTACATGATCTTAATGTCTAATGATGTTTATGTTTAACCAACTCAACTTATGATGTATCGCCCATTGGGGCATTGATGAGAATCCCACTGAGGGATCAATGTTTATAGTTATGATCATGTTTAGTGCATGCACAGGTTGAGTTTGGTGTATGAGAAATGAATGAAAGAAAAGTTTTAATTTTTATGTATGTTGTTGATCATGTATGGGATTAAACAGGTTTACAGGTTGCATGTCAGGCTTGCTACGGGTCCCGGCGGCCTTAAGCCGATCTGGATCCTAGCGCCGGTAGCGGTCCGATTTTCGGGTCGTTACAGAATGGTATCAGAGCCCTAGGTTCACATGGTCAGACCTAGTGTGTCGGGCTCATAGAGGTTATAGAAGGTCAAGCACGATAGGAAAGGTCATGTCCACTAGGATAGGATGTGGAGTCCTGTCTTACATGATGATGTGAAATGTTATGATATGAATGATATGCTATGATGTGCGATGCGGGTTCATGTGTGCCCACATGAACCATATGATGCTAATGTTTGCTTGTGATGTGTACTGTTTTTCAGAAAACAGGATGAGAGGGACTCGTCGATCAGCAAGATTGACTGGAGTACCACCTGAGGATGAGGGCACGAGCGCCCGTCCTCCAGCATTGCCTAGGGCAATGTCTAGTAGGTCTAGCAGAGAAAGAGCAGTAAGAGACCCTAGAAGGTCTTTGGATCTGGGTAGAAGCAGATCAGTCAGAGGAACAGTTCAGGGAGGAGCGTCAGAGGACGTGGGGGGTGATATGGATGTAGAGCAGAGGAGGGATGGCAGTCTGGGAGTTAGCATGTCAGAAGAAGGAATGGGAGAATCCCAAGGAGGCACTCAGGCCTCGGGATTTGTTCAGCCACCTTACTACCCACCCTTCTTGTAACGACCCGAAAATCGGACCGCTACCGGCGCTAGGATCCGGGTCGACTTAAGGCCGCCGGGACCCGTAGCAAGCCTGACATAAAACCTGTAAACCTGTACAATCCCATACATGATCAACAATATGCATAAAAATTTAAAACTTTTCTTTCCTTTGAACATCAACCAAACCCAACCTGTGCATAACATTAACATAACTTTGATCCCTCTGTGGGATCTCATCTGTGCCCTCAATGGGTAACATACATCTGTTGAGTTGGTTTGCATAAACATCAACAAAATCTCTAAGATCATGCATAAAAGGGATACAACAATCTATGGTCAAGCACATACTAACATCCATAAAACTCGTTACATAATTATACTGTACTTTTACATTACAATTTGATCATGTCCATTGTTAACTATTACATAAGCATGACTTCTTTACTCTATCCGGACTCCCGCACTATATCCTGTACCTGTAAGCCTGGGGGAAAAGGGAGAGGGGTGAGCTAAAAGCCCAGTGAGTAGAGCTAGTAAAACACATTAACACTATGCTTAAATGGAATGCATCATAACACAAACAATTCACATAAGGGTTGGGTGAACTTGTCACCAAATAGTCCAAGTTAACTCTGTGCCAGGCCTGTAGAATGGGGTCCTGGTCTTTCCTGTCAGAACATACATTACTTACCATTTTTCCAGGGCCTCCTCTGGGCTCCTGGTCTTCGAGTCCCATAACCGTACCTTACTCTGTGCCAGGCCTGTAGACTGGGGCCTGGACTTGCTTACTCTGTGCCAGGCCTGTAGCATGGGGCCTGGTCTTCCTGTCTTGGACTAATTGGGTCATCCAACATTCACCCACAACAACAACAATTTATGCAATGCGGCATATTCGTGAAACTAATGCAATTATCCTATTGCATAATCATGATGCATGAAACATGATAAAACATTTAGTTTAAAAGATTAAGTTTAGTTCCACTCACCTCTGGCTGACTCTGACAACACCGAAGCAGCTGAACTCACTGCTGGGGTCCTCGGTTCCTCGGGTCCGAACCTACACAGGTGGACTCAAATGAGGGACCAAACATACCTGAACATAACTCTAAAATATCCCCCAAAAACCCCCTAAAACATCCTGAAAATATCACAGAAAACATGCATGAAATGGCTGAACAGGGCACTTTCGGCGGCACCTTCGGCGGCCGAAAGTCCTGGACAGAGACGAAACTCAGGTAGGTTCGGCGGCACCTTCGGCGGCCGAAACTCCCCGACAGAGGCGAAACTCATGCATGTTCGGGGGCACCTTCGGCAGCCGAAACTGCCCGACAGAGCCGAAACTCCTCTTTCGGGGGCAAGCTTCGGCAGCCAAATGCTGCCTCCACAAGGGGGTTCGGCGGCCGAAAGTTCCTTCGGCTGCCGAACCTGGTTTCTGCCAAAGGGCAGAAACTTGGTTCAAACATGCACATTTGCCTCCCATATCATCAATCATGCATAAATCTTACTCTACAACATGCATACTCATACCACAAGCTCCTAGGGGTCTCAAACTACCTTAAACCCCATCTACAACACATCCAACACATACACATTAACCACATTGTTCAAAAACACATATATCAACTCATAACTCAACATATAACCTAACATGCATTCCTACCCATAGATCTTGCATAAAACTTGTTTAAAATGCATAATAAGGGTGGATCCGAGCTTACCTCTTGAAGAAATGAGAGGGAAGACGATCCTAGCTTGGAGATGAAGAGATTGAGCTCCTTGAACCTCCAAGCACCCAAAACTTGCTCTTTGCTCACAAATCTTCAAAATAGAAGTCAAAACTCGTGAAAACCATGAAAGATCTAGGGAAAACACTCAAGATTGAGGGAGGAGCGGCGGAGACTCACCTTGGCCGACAATGGGAGAGAAAAAGCTCGCCCGTGCGGACCAAAGGGACCCTTTTATATGTGGCTGGCCAGGCCACGTTCGGGGGCCGAATGTGCCTCCGTATCCATGCAATGTTCGGCGGCCGAACATGAGGTTCGGCGGCCGAACCTTGACTTCCCTCACTCATGCTTTCGGGGGCCTAACGTGCCTCCAAAACGCATGCATGTTCGGCGGCCGAACTTGACTTTCGGCGGCCAAACCTGGGTTTTCCTCTAAAGCTATTTTCATGTAAAAACTCATTTAATTCACACTTAAAATCATTTAAAACATAAAAACATTTCATAAAAACATGACTCTACCCTTCTAGAGGTCTCCGACATCCGAGATTCCACCGGACGGTAGGAATTCCGATACCGGAGTCTAGCCGGGTATTACATTCTCCCCCCCTTAAGAACATTTGTCCCCGAATGTTCCTCAACTAACACATGCAAGGCATACAACATCTCGTACACATAAAACACGTAGAGACTAACCTTAAAAGAGATGAGGATATTGCCGGAGCATAGACTCCCGTGTCTCCCAAGTACACTCCTCAATATTGTGGTGGTTCCAAAGGACTTTCACCATCGGGATTTCCTTGTTCCTTAGCTTTCTGATCTGGGTGTCTAGGATCCGTACTGGCTGCTCAACATAGGTGAGATCCTCTTGGATCTCCACATCAGGCTCACTAAGAACCTTGCCCGGATCTGACACGAACTTTCTTAACATAGAAACATGGAAAACCGGATGGATTCTCTCCATTGAAGCAGGTAAATCCAGCTTGTACGATACATTCCCAATCTTTTGCAAGACTTCGAAGGGTCCGATGTACCGCGGAGCCAGCTTACCCCTTTTCCCAAAGCGAACCACTCCTTTCATTGGAGACACCTTGAGCAATACCAGATCCCCCTCCTGAAACTCTACTAGCCTTCTGCGGATGTCTGCATAACTCTTCTGTCTGCTTGCAGCTGTCTTGATTCTTTCTCTGATCATGGGCACCACCCTGCTGGTGATCTCTACTAGCTCGGGTCCTGCTAAGGGCCTCTCTCCTACCTCTTCCCAGCAAACAGGTGATCTGCACTTCCTTCCATATAAAGCTTCATATGGAGCCATCCCGATGCTAGCATGATGACTGTTATTGTAGGCAAACTCTACCAAAGGTAGATGCTGCCTCCAAGAATCGCCAAAGTCCAGCACACACATTCTAAGCATATCTTCTATGGTCTGGATGGTCCTCTCTGACTGTCCGTCTGTCTGTGGATGGAAGGCAGTGCTAAAATCCAATCTAGTACCCATGGCGTTCTGCAGACTCCGCCAAAACCTGGAGGTGAACTGGGGCCCTCTATCTGACACTATAGAAACAGGAACCCCATGCAGTCTGACTATCTCGTCAACGTACACCTGCGCCAACTTGTCCACAGAATAGCCACTCCTGACAGGGATGAAGTGAGCAGATTTGGTGAGTCTGTCCACAATCACCCATATGGAGTCCAATCTGTTGGATGTCGCCGGTAACCCCACTACGAAGTCCATAGCTATATTCTCCCATTTCCACTCTGGAATGGGTAGCGGGTTAAGCATTCCAGCCGGCTTCTGATGTTCCAGCTTCACCCTCTGACATATCTCGCAGGCTGACACAAACTGTGCCACTTCTCTCTTCATAGCTGGCCACCAATAAACTTTCTTTAGATCCTGATACATCTTGGTGGCTCCGGGGTGAATGCTGTATCTTGCATTATGAGCCTCTCTCATAATGTCTCCTTTTAGCCCTATGTCATCTGGTACACATAAACGACTCCCATAGCGGAGGATCCCCTTATTGTCAAATCTGAACTCACTGTCCTTGCCTGACTGAACAGTCCTGGCAATCTTCACTAACTCTGGGTCCTCATGCTGTTTCTGAGCCACCTGCTCCAGAAACACGGGTGTCACTTTCATCTGAGCAACCAAGGCACCTGTACCAGACAACTCCAACTGTAGACCTTCCTCAATGAGCTTGTAAAACTCCTTCACCACCGGTCTCCTCTCTGCCGTGATGTGGGATAGACTGCCTAGTGACTTCCGGCTTAGGGCGTCTGCCACAACATTCGCCTTACCCGGATGGTACTGAATCTTACAATCATAGTCACTCAGCAACTCTACCCATCTCCTCTGTCTCAAATTCAAATCTCTTTGACTCAGGATGTACTGCAGGCTTTTATGATCTGTGAAGATCTCGCATTTTACCCCATAGAGGTAATGCCTCCACATCTTGAGTGCAAAGATTACTGCTGCCATCTCAAAGTCATGTGTGGGGTAATTCAACTCATGCTTCTTTAGCTGCCTAGAAGCATAAGCAATCACCCTCTCATTCTGCATAAGCACACAACCCAGTCCCACACGGGACGCATCACAAAAGACTGTAAAGTCCTCTCCACTAGATGGCAGAGCTAACACTGGGGCTGAAGTCAATCTCTTCTTAAGCTCTTCAAAACTCTCTTCGCACTGGTCGGTCCACAGAAACTTCTGATTCTTCCTGGTTAGTCTGGTCAGAGGAGCTGTTATCTTTGAGAAGTCCTGAACGAACCTCCTGTAGTAACCTGCCAAACCCAAGAAACTCCTGATCTCTGTCACTGAAGTGGGTCTAGGCCAGTTAGCCACAGTTTCTGTCTTCTTGGGGTCTACCTCTATACCATTCTCTGACACTACATGCCCCAAGAACGAAATGCTCCTTAGCCAGAACTCACACTTGGAGAACTTGGCATACAAGCCATGTTCCCTCAAGGTCTGTAGAACCAACCTCAGATGATGGGCATGCTCTTCTGCATTCCTGGAATACACTAAGATATCATCTATGAAGACAATAACGAAGTGGTCCAGGTATTGGCGAAACACTCTATTCATGAGGTCCATGAATGCTGCAGGGGCGTTAGTTAACCCGAACGGCATCACAAGGAACTCAAAATGCCCATATCTGGTCCTGAAAGCTGTCTTTGGTACGTCCTCTTCCCTGATCCTCAACTGGTGGTACCCCGATCTCAGATCTATTTTGGAGAAACAACCCGCTCCTGCTAGCTGGTCAAATAGATCGTCGATCCTTGGCAATGGGTACTTGTTCTTGGTAGTGACTTTGTTCAACTGCCTGTAGTCGATACAAAGTCTAAGGGATCCATCCTTCTTTCTCACAAACAAAACTGGAGCGCCCCAAGGTGAGGTACTCGGTCGGATGAAGCCCTTGTCTACCAGCTCCTGCAACTGCTCCTTCAACTCTTTCAATTCTGCTGGCGCCATCCTGTAGGGAGGGATAGAGATCGGTCGGGTTCCAGGCATTAGTTCTATCTCGAACTCTATCTCCCTAGCAGGTGGTAAACCTGGCAGCTCGTCTGGGAACACATCTAAGAACTCTCTAACCACTGGCACCGAGGCGGGCTCTCTAACCTGACTATTTAGCTCTCTCACATGAGCCAAATACCCCTGACATCCCCTCCTGAGCAACCTACGAGCCTGAAGAGCTGAGATCATACCTCTAGGTGTACCCCTCCTGTCTCCTCTGAAGACAACCTCTGATCCATCCTGACCTCTGAACCTGACTACCTTGTCCCTGCAGTCCAAGGTAGCACCATGGATAGATAACCAGTCCATCCCTAGAATGACGTCAAAGTCTGTCAAATCTAGAACCACAAGGTCGGCGGACATGCATCTCCCCTCAACAAAAACTGGACTACACTGACAGACTGACTCTGCCACTGATGGATCACACTTGGGTCCACTGACCCAGAGAGGACACTCTAACTCAGAGATCATCAACCCCAACCTCTGGACGGCTCTCGGAGCAATAAATGAATGAGATGCACCAGGGTCCATCAAGGCATATACATCTGAACAACCAATAATTAAGTTACCTGCCACCACGGTGTTAGATGCATCTGCCTCTTGCTGTGTCATTGTGAAGATCCGTGCCGGAGCTGATGGACCTTCACCTCTGAAACCCGCTGAAGAAGAGGCTGCCCCTCTCCCTCTGCCTCTGCCACTGGCCTGAGTCATGGCTGGAGCTGCTGGCTGCGCTACACTGCCTGAAGCTGTCTGCTGGGACTGAGCCATCGGAGCCGCTCTTGGACAATCTCGAGCTATATGCCCCTCCTGACCACATCTGAAGCAGGTGTTCGTCCCAAACCGACATACTCCCTTGTGTGGCCTACCACACCTCGCACATACTGCATTATCCGCACCAGAGCTTGAGCCACTCCCAAATCCCAGACTGGACTTGACTTTACTCCAGAACTTGTTCTTCTTACCTTTGGGTTTACTCCATCTTTTACTGCCTGAAGCTGCTGCACTCAGGGTAGAGGGATCTAACCTTCCCCCACCCGGAGTTTTAGAACCAGAAGCTTGTGCCACTGTCTGCTTAACTGTCCCCTGAATGATGGCACTAGCCTCCATTCTCCTAGCCATGTCTACTATGGCGTGAAAACTCTCTCTATCTGCTGACTGTACCAAGGAGGAATACCTGGGATGGAGCTTCATGATATACCTCCTTGACTTCTTCTGGTCTGTGCTAAGGTCTTGCCCTGCAAATGGCAGCAACTCCATAAACCTGTCAGTATATTCGTCTACACTCATGTCATCAGTTTGCCTCAACTGCTCGAATTCTATCATCTTCAATTCCCTTGAACTATCAGGGAATGCCCATCCTGCAAACTCGTTTGCAAACTCTTCCCAAGTCATGCTGTCCACTCTCGGGTTCACATAATTCTTGAACCACTCTCGTGCCTTCTTGCACTTTAGTGTGAACCCAGCTATTTGAATGGCTCTACTGTCATCAGCCCCTATCTCGTCTGTAATTGCCTTGACCCGCTCCAAGTACACGAACGGATCATTACCGGTTTCAAACTGGGGAGCACCCAGCTTCATATAGTCTGTCATCTTAACCTTGCTCCCACTGGCTGAGCTAGGTCTAGGTGGTTGAGCAACTGGGGCTGCTGGTTCTGCAGGTGGTGGAGATGGCACAACATTTTCTGAGGTAGGGTTTGCTGGATTTGGATAGTAGGGTGGAGGTGGATACATTGGATACTGAGAGTATGGTGGATAGTATGGTGGGTATGGCATATGTGAAGGATAAGGGCTAAAACTAGGGTTATCCGATGTACCTCCCATCGAATACCCTGGATGGTGTGAATAGGGTGGGTAATGATGTGGCTGGACATAACTCGAGGCCTGAATGCCTCCTTCTGATTCTCCCATGCCCTCTTCCGGCATGCTCACACCGAGACTGCCATCCCTCCTCTGATCTACTTCCATATCCTCAGACACTCCTCCCTGCACTGTTCCCCTTACTGATCTGCTTCTACCCAGATCCAAAGACCTTCTAGGGTCTCTTACTACTCTGTCCCTGTTGGACCTGCTTGACATTGCCCTAGGCAATGTAGGAGGACGGGCGCTCATGCCCTCATCCTCGGGTGGTACTCCAGTCAATCTTGCTGATCGACGAGTTCCTCTCATCCTGTTTTCTGAAAAACAGTACACATCAAGCAAGCATTAGCATCATATGGTTCATGTGGGCACACATGAACCCTCATCACATACATCACATATCATAGCATATCATTAATGCACATGCATATTATCATGGCATTTCACATTATCATGCAAGACAGGACTCCACATCCTATCCTAGTGGACATGATCTTCCTATTGTGCTTGACCTTCTATAACATCTATGAGCCCGACACTCTAGGTCCGACCATATGAACCTAGGGCTCTGATACCATTCTGTAACGACCCGAAAATCGGACCGCTACCGGCGCTAGGATCCGGGTCGACTTAAGGCCGCCGGGACCCGTAGCAAGCCTGACATAAAACCTGTAAACCTGTACAATCCCATACATGATCAACAATATGCATAAAAATTTAAAACTTTTCTTTCCTTTGAACATCAACCAAACCCAACCTGTGCATAACATTAACATAACTTTGATCCCTCTGTGGGATCTCATCTGTGCCCTCAATGGGTAACATACATCTGTTGAGTTGGTTTGCATAAACATCAACAAAATCTCTAAGATCATGCATAAAAGGGATACAACAATCTATGGTCAAGCACATACTAACATCCATAAAACTCGTTACATAATTATACTGTACTTTTACATTACAATTTGATCATGTCCATTGTTAACTATTACATAAGCATGACTTCTTTACTCTATCCGGACTCCCGCACTATATCCTGTACCTGTAAGCCTGGGGGAAAAGGGAGAGGGGTGAGCTAAAAGCCCAGTGAGTAGAGCTAGTAAAACACATTAACACTATGCTTAAATGGAATGCATCATAACACAAACAATTCACATAAGGGTTGGGTGAACTTGTCACCAAATAGTCCAAGTTAACTCTGTGCCAGGCCTGTAGAATGGGGTCCTGGTCTTTCCTGTCAGAACATACATTACTTACCATTTTTCCAGGGCCTCCTCTGGGCTCCTGGTCTTCGAGTCCCATAACCGTACCTTACTCTGTGCCAGGCCTGTAGACTGGGGCCTGGACTTGCTTACTCTGTGCCAGGCCTGTAGCATGGGGCCTGGTCTTCCTGTCTTGGACTAATTGGGTCATCCAACATTCACCCACAACAACAACAATTTATGCAATGCGGCATATTCGTGAAACTAATGCAATTATCCTATTGCATAATCATGATGCATGAAACATGATAAAACATTTAGTTTAAAAGATTAAGTTTAGTTCCACTCACCTCTGGCTGACTCTGACAACACCGAAGCAGCTGAACTCACTGCTGGGGTCCTCGGTTCCTCGGGTCCGAACCTACACAGGTGGACTCAAATGAGGGACCAAACATACCTGAACATAACTCTAAAATATCCCCCAAAAACCCCCTAAAACATCCTGAAAATATCACAGAAAACATGCATGAAATGGCTGAACAGGGCACTTTCGGCGGCACCTTCGGCGGCCGAAAGTCCTGGACAGAGACGAAACTCAGGTAGGTTCGGCGGCACCTTCGGCGGCCGAAACTCCCCGACAGAGGCGAAACTCATGCATGTTCGGGGGCACCTTCGGCAGCCGAAACTGCCCGACAGAGCCGAAACTCCTCTTTCGGGGGCAAGCTTCGGCAGCCGAATGCTGCCTCCACAAGGGGGTTCGGCGGCCGAAAGTTCCTTCGGCTGCCGAACCTGGTTTCTGCCAAAGGGCAGAAACTTGGTTCAAACATGCACATTTGCCTCCCATATCATCAATCATGCATAAATCTTACTCTACAACATGCATACTCATACCACAAGCTCCTAGGGGTCTCAAACTACCTTAAACCCCATCTACAACACATCCAACACATACACATTAACCACATTGTTCAAAAACACATATATCAACTCATAACTCAACATATAACCTAACATGCATTCCTACCCATAGATCTTGCATAAAACTTGTTTAAAATGCATAATAAGGGTGGATCCGAGCTTACCTCTTGAAGAAATGAGAGGGAAGACGATCCTAGCTTGGAGATGAAGAGATTGAGCTCCTTGAACCTCCAAGCACCCAAAACTTGCTCTTTGCTCACAAATCTTCAAAATAGAAGTCAAAACTCGTGAAAACCATGAAAGATCTAGGGAAAACACTCAAGATTGAGGGAGGAGCGGCGGAGACTCACCTTGGCCGACAATGGGAGAGAAAAAGCTCGCCCGTGCGGACCAAAGGGACCCTTTTATATGTGGCTGGCCAGGCCACGTTCGGGGGCCGAATGTGCCTCCGTATCCATGCAATGTTCGGCGGCCGAACATGAGGTTCGGCGGCCGAACCTTGACTTCCCTCACTCATGCTTTCGGGGGCCTAACGTGCCTCCAAAACGCATGCATGTTCGGCGGCCGAACTTGACTTTCGGCGGCCGAACCTGGGTTTTCCTCTAAAGCTATTTTCATGTAAAAACTCATTTAATTCACACTTAAAATCATTTAAAACATAAAAACATTTCATAAAAACATGACTCTACCCTTCTAGAGGTCTCCGACATCCGAGATTCCACCGGACGGTAGGAATTCCGATACCGGAGTCTAGCCGGGTATTACACTTCTCACAAAACCCTGGGTATTCGATGGGAGGCACATCGGATTACCATAGCTTTAGCCCTTATCCCACACAGATGCCATACCCACCTTATTATCCACCATATTCGCAGTACCCAATGTATCCACCTCCACCTTACTATCCAAATCCAGCAAACCCTACCTCAGAAAATGTTGCACCACCTCCACCACCAGCAGAACCAGCAGCCCCAGTTGCTCAACCTCCTAGACCTAGCTCGGCCAGTGGGAGCAATGTCAAAATGACCGACTACATGAAGTTGGGTGCTCCCCAGTATGAAAAAGGGGATGACCCGTTTGTGTATCTTGAGAGGGTCAAAGTAATCACAGATGAGATTGGGGCTGATGATAGTAGAGCCATTCAGATGGCTGGGTTCACACTTAAGTGCAAAAAGGCACGAGAGTGGTTCAAGAATTATGTGAACCCCAGAGTAGACAGCATGTCTTGAGAGGAGTTTGCAAACGAGTTTGCAGGATGGGCTTTCCCAGATAGCTCAAGGGAGCTGAAGATGATAGAGTTTGAGCAGTTGAGGCAGACTGATGAGATTGGTGTAGAGGAGTTCACAGATAGATTTTTGGAGCTGTTGCCATTTGCAGGGCAAAGCCTTGACTCAGATCAGAAAAGGTTAAGGAGGTATATCATGAAACTCCACTCCAGATATTCGTCCTTAATCCAGTCAGCAGATAGGGAGAGCTTCCATGCCATAGTGGATATGGCCCAGAAAATGGAGGCCAGTGCCATCGTTCAGGGGACAGTTAAGCAGTCAGTGGCACAGCCTTCTGGTTCTAAGACCCCAGGCTCTTCTTCAATGAGTGCAGCAACTTCAGGTAGCAAGAAGTGAGACAGAGGTCCCAGGAAGTCTAAGAAGAACAAGTTCTGGAACAAGGTTAAGTCCAGTCTGGGACTAGGGAGTGGCTCAAGCTCTGGCGCGGATAATGCAGTTTGTGCTAAGTGTGATAGGCTACACAGGGGAGTTTGCCGAGCTGGGACAGCAGCCTCCTTCAGATGCGGGCAGGAGGGACACATGGCTCGGGAGTGTCCCAGGGCAGCTTTTGGAGCACAGTCTCAGCAGACAGCTTCAGGTAGTGTAGCTCAGCCAGTAGCTCCAGCCATGACTCAGGCTAGTGGCAGAGGCAGAGGGAGAGGGGCAGCCTCTTCTTCAGCGGGTTTCAGAGGTGAAGGTCCATCAGCTCCAGCACGGATCTTCACAATGACTCAGCAGGAGGCAGATGCATCTAACACCGTGGTGGCAGGTAATTTAGTCATTGGTTGTTCAGATGTGTATGCCTTGATGGACCCTGGTGCATCTCATTCTTTTATTGCTCCGAGAGCCGTCCAGAGGTTGGGGTTGATGATCTCTGAGTTAGAGTGTCCTCTCTGGGTCAGTGGACCCAAGTGTGATCCATCAGTGGCAGAGTCAGTCTGCCAGTGTAGTCCTGTGTTTGTTGAGGGAAGATGCTTGTCCGCCGACCTTGTGGTTCTAGACTTGACAGATTTTGACGTCATTCTAGGGATGGACTGGTTATCTACCCATGGTGCTACCTTGGACTGCAGGGACAAGGTAGTCAGGTTCAGAGGTCAGGATGGATCAGAGGTTGTCTTCAGGGGAGACAGGAGGGGTACACCTAGAGGTCTGATATCAGCTCTTCAGGCTCGTAGGTTGCTTAGGAGGGGATGTCAGGGGTATTTGGCTCATATGAGAGAGCTTAGCAGTCAGGTTAGAGAGTCCGCCTCGGTGCCAGTGGTTAGAGAGTTTCTAGACGTCTTCCCAGACGAGCTGCCAGGTTTACCGCCTGCTAGGGAGATAGAGTTCGAGATAGAATTGATGCCTGGAACCCGACCGATCTCTATCCCTCCCTACAGGATGGCTCCAGCCGAGTTGAAAGAATTGAAAGAACAGTTGCAAGAGCTGGTAGACAAGGGCTTCATCCGACCGAGTACCTCACCTTGGGGTGCACCAGTTTTGTTCGTGAGAAAGAAGGATGGATCCCTTAGACTTTGTATCGACTACAGGCAGTTGAACAAAGTCACTACCAAGAATAAGTACCCATTGCTAAGGATCGACGATCTATTTGACCAGCTAGCCGGAGCAGGTTGTTTCTCCAAAATAGATCTGAGATCGGGGTACCATCAGCTGAGGATCAGATATGAGGATGTGCCAAAGACAGCTTTCAGGACCAGATATGGGCATTTTGAGTTCCTTGTAATGCCGTTCGGGTTAACCAATGCCCCTGCAGCATTCATGGACCTCATGAACAGAGTGTTTAGCCAGTACCTGGATCACTTTGTTATTGTCTTTATAGATGATATCTTAGTGTATTCCAGGAATGCAGAGGAGCATGCCCATCATCTGCGGTTGGTTCTGCAGACCTTGAGGGAACATGGCTTGTATGCCAAGTTCTCTAAGTGTGAGTTCTGGTTGATGAGCATTTCGTTCTTGGGGCATGTAGTGTCAGAGAATGAGATAGAGGTGGACCCCAAGAAGACAGAAACTGTGGCTAACTGGCCTAGACCCACTTCAGTGACGGAAATCAGGAGTTTCTTGGGTTTGGCAGGTTACTACAGGAGGTTCGTTCAGGACTTCTCGAAAATAGCAGCTCCTCTGACCAGACTAACCAGGAAGAATCAGAAGTTTCTGTGGACCGACCAGTGCGAAGAGAGTTTCGAAGAGCTTAAGAAGAGGTTGACTTCAACACCAGTTTTAGCTCTGCCATCTAGTGATGAGGACTTTACAGTCTTTTGTGATGCGTCCCGTGTGGGACTGGGTTGTGTACTGATGCAGAATGAAAGGGTGATTGCTTATGCTTCTAGGCAGCTGAAGAAGCATGAGTTGAATTACCCCACACATGACCTTGAGATGGCAGTAGTAATCTTTGCACTCAAGATGTGGAGGCACTATCTCTATGGGGTAAAATGTGAGATCTTTACAGATCATAAGAGCCTGCAGTACATCCTGAGTCAAAGAGATTTGAATTTGAGACAGAGGAGATGGGTAGAGCTGCTGAGTGACTATGATTGCAAGATTTAGTATCACCCGGGTAAGGCGAATGTTGTGGCAGACGCCCTAAGCCGGAAGTCACTAGGCAGTCTATCCCACATCACGGCAGAGAGGAGACCAATGGTGAAGGAGTTTTACAAGCTCATTGATGAAGGTCTACAGTTGGAGTTGTCTGGTACCGGTGCTTTAGTGGGCCAGATGAGAGTGACACCTGTGTTTCTGGAGCAAGTGGCTCAGAAACAGCATGAGGACCCAGAGTTAGTGAAGATTGCCAGGACTGTTCAGTCAGGCAAGGACAGTGAGTTCAGATTTGACAGTAAGGGGATCCTCCGCTATGGGAGTCGATTGTGTGTACCAGATGACATAGGGCTAAAAGGAGACATTATGAGGGAGGCTCATAATGCAAGATACAGCGTTCACCCCGGAGCCACCAAAATGTATCAAGATCTGAGGAAGGTTTATTGGTGGCCAGCGATGAAGAAAGAAGTGGCACAGTTTGTGTCAGCCTGCGAAGTGTGTCAGAGGGTGAAGCTGGAACATCAGAAGCTGGCTGGAATGCTTAACCCGCTACCTATTCCAGAGTGGAAATGGGAGAATATAGCTATGGACTTCGTAGTGGGGTTACCGGCGGCGTCCAACAGATTGGACTCCATATGGGTGATTGTGGACAGACTCACCAAATCTGCTCACTTCATCCCTGTCAGGAGTGGCTACTCTGTGGACAAGTTGGCGCAGGTATATGTGGACGAGATCGTCAGGCTGCATGGGGTTCCGGTTTCGATAGTGTCAGATAGAGGGCCCCAATTCACCTCCAGGTTTTGGCGGAGTCTGCAGAATGCCATGGGTACTAAATTAGATTTCAGTACTGCCTTCCACCCCCAGACGGACGGACAGTCCGAAAGGACCATCCAGACTATCGAGGATATGCTTAGAATGTGTGTGCTGGACTTTGGCGGTTCTTGGAGGCAGCATCTACCTTTGGTGGAGTTTGCCTACAATAACAGCCATCATGCTAGCATCGGGATGGCTCCATATGAAGCTTTATACGGGAGGAAGTGCAGGTCACCTGTTTGCTGGGAGGAAGTTGGAGAAAAGGCCTTGGCAGGGCCTGAGCTAGTAGAGATCACCAGCAGGGTGGTACCTATAATCAGAGAGAGAATCAAGACTGCTGCAAGCAGACAGAAGAGTTATGCAGACATCCGCAGAAGACAAGTAGAGTTTTAGGAGGGGGATCTGGTATTGCTCAAGGTGTCTCCAATGAAAGGAGTGGTTCGCTTTGGGAAGAAAGGTAAACTAGCCCCACGATACATCGGACCCTTTGAAATCTTGCAGAAGATTGGGAATGTGTCGTACAAGCTAGATTTGCCTGCTTCAATGGAAAGAGTCCATCCAGTTTTCCATGTTTCAATGTTGAGGAAGTTCGTGTCAGATCCGGGCAAGGTTCTTAGTGAGCCTGATGTGGAGATCCAAGAGGATCTCACCTATGTTGAGCAGCCAGTGCGGATCATAGACACCCAGATCAGAAAGCTGAGAAACAAGGAAATACCGATGGTGAAAGTCCTATGGAACCACCACAATATGGAAGAGTGCACCTGGGAGACACGGGAGTCCATGCTCCAGCAATACCCTTATCTTTTCTAAGGTTAGTTCCTTGTGTGTTTTATGTGTATGTTGTGATGACTCTATGCATGTGCTAGTTGAGGAACATTCGGGGACGAATGTTCTTAAGGGGGGGGAGAATGTAATACCCGGCTAGACTCCGGTATCGGAATTCCTACTGTTCGGTGGAATCTCGGATGTCGGAGACCTCTAGAAGGGTAAAACCCTGTTTTCATGAAATGTTTTAATGTTTTGGATGATTTTAAGTAAAAGAGGAAATGAGTTTTTGAATAAAACAACCTTGGAGGAAAACTTAGGTTCGGCCGCCGAACCTCAAGTTCGGCCGCCGAACATGCATGCGTTGCGGGTGTGCTTTTGGCCCCCGAAAGCATAAGTGAGGAAACTCTAAGTGAGGAAACTCCAAGTTCGGCTGCCGAACCTCAAGTTCGGCCGCCGAACATGGCATGCATGCGGGGGCACGTTCGGCTCCCGAATGTGGCCTGGCCAGCCACTATAAAAGAGCCCCTTAGCCGAAATGGGCGAGCTTTCTCCCCATTTTCGGCCAAGGTGAGCCCTTCCACCGTTCCTCACCATTCTTGAGTTCTTTCCTTCAAATCTTTCAAGATTTTCACAAGTTTTTACGTTGTTTTGAAGATTTTAGAGTTTAAAGCAAGTTTTGGAGCTTTGAGGTTCAAAAACTCAAAATCTCCCACCTCCGAGTTTAGGACGTCTCTCTCTCGATCTTCAAGAGGTAAGAGCCGATCTTAAGCTCATTTCATGTTTAAAGTAAGTTTCATGCAAGATCTATGGGGTAGAATGCATGTTTAGCTCATAGTTAGGTTTTTGAGTTAATGTTATGTTTTGAGCAATGTATGTTGGATTTTGTTGTTGTTGTGTGTTGTAGTTGGGGTTTAAGTTAGTTTGAGGCCCCTAGGAGCCAATGTATGTATATTTGCATGTTTTGGTTGAGCTAAATGCATGATTGGAGGTTTAGGAGGCAAATGTGCATAAAGGAGCCAAGTTTCTGCCCTTTGGCAGAAACCAGGTTCGGCAGCCGAAGGAACTTTCGGCCGCCGAACATGGCTTGGGAGGCAGGCCTTTCGGCTGCCGAAGTTGCCCCCGAAAAGAGACTTTCGTCTCTGTCTGGGACTTTCGGCCGCTGAAGGTGCCGCCGAACCTGCCTGGGTTTCGGCTATGGAGGGACTTTCGGCCGCCGAAGGTGCCGCCGAACCTGCCCTGTCCAGCCTTCCTTTGCATGTTTTTACATGATTGTTTTGAGGTGTTTTAGGGGGTTTTTGGGGGATGTTCTTAGAGTTATGTTCTAGTTGTTTGGTCCCTCATTTGAGTCCACCTGTGTAGGTTCGGACCCGAAGAACCGAGGACCTCAGCAGTGAGTCAGCTGCTTCAGTCAGTGTCTGAGCTAGCCGGGGTGAGTGGAATAACTCTTATGCTTTTAAATAAATAAATCAGTTTTGAGCATGTTCATGCATCACGAATGCCATGTGATATTTTAGGTTGTTTGCATTAGAAATCACGAATATGTTGCATTGCATAAAATGTTGTTGATGTGGATGAATGTTGAATGATCCATTAGCCCTCATATGTTATGACATGATGATATGATATGGAAGTCCAGATGTGGCCTGCACTACGCCCCTGGCACTATGTAAGAGAAAGACCGGACGTGGCCTGCACTACGCCCCCGGCACCATGAAATATGTATGTTATGATATGTTATGTATAAGAGAAAGACCAGATGTGGCCTGCACTACGCCCCTGGCATGATTGG
The DNA here is from genome assembly GCF_001659605.2 of Manihot esculenta. Lineage (NCBI taxonomy): Eukaryota > Viridiplantae > Streptophyta > Magnoliopsida > Malpighiales > Euphorbiaceae > Manihot > Manihot esculenta. Next base: position 670,281 of record NC_035165.2, read on the forward strand.
ATTATGTAGAGGGCTAGATGGTGACAAGTTCATCCTTGATATGATTAGTTGTGATGTGATGCATTCCATGATAACATGTATTTTAAATGCTTTATGATTCTGCTCACTGGGCTCTAGTAGCTCACCCCTCTCCCAAATTCCCCAGGTTTGCAGGTACGGGCTAGACTGAGAAGTCAAGAAGAGTAAAGTCTTGTAATTATAATAGTTAGAAAGTGGACATGATAAATTGTAAGATGATGTATAACTGAATAGTTATGTTATGTATAATGATATTGAGGATTAGAAGTTGTGCTTGACCCTATAGATGTTGTAATCCCATTTTGTTACATGATCTTAATGTCTAATGATGTTTATGTTTAACCAACTCAACTTATGATGTATCGCCCATTGGGGCATTGATGAGAATCCCACTGAGGGATCAATGTTTATAGTTATGATCATGTTTAGTGCATGCACAGGTTGAGTTTTGTAATACCCGGCTAGACCCCGGTGTCGGAATTCCTACGTTCCGGCGGATTTTCCGTTGGAAGTCGGGATTCGAGGATGTCGGAGCTTGCCCTAAGGGTATAAGACAGGTTTTTAAGATGTTTTTACAATGTTTTTGTCATGTTTGCATGATTTGCGTTAAGAAAAATGAGTTTTGAAATGAAAAGGCCAAGGGGACAAAAAGCCAGGTTCGGCCGCCGAAGGTGAAGTTCGGCCGCCGAAAGTTGCATGGTTTCGCATGCACGTTAGGCCGCCGAAGGAAGAGTCGGTTGGCTTAAAGTATGATCATGTATGGGATTTATCAGGTACACAGAGTTGACAGTAGGCTTACTATGGGTCCCGGCGGCCTTAAGCCGATCTGGATCCTAGTGCCGGTGATGGTCCGGTAAGCGGGCTGTTACAAGTTTGGTGTATGAGAAATGAATGAAAGAAAAGTTTTAATTTTTATGTATGTTGTTGATCATGTATGGGATTAAATAGGTTTACAGGTTGCATGTCAGGCTTGCTACGGGTCCCGGCGGCCTTAAGCCGATCTAGATCCTAGCGCCGGTAGCGGTCCGATTTTTGGGTCGTTACAGGTATTGTCAGAGTCAGCCAAAGGTGAGTGGAATGAAACTTAATCTTTTAAATTGAGAAATTAAATGTTTTATCATGTTTCATGCATCATGATCATGCAATAGGATGATTGCATTAGTTTTCACGAATATGCCGCATTGCACCGATTGTTGTTGATGTGGGTGAATGTTGGATGACCCAATTAGTCCATGACAGGAAGACCAGGACCCCATTCTACGGCCTGGCACAGAGTAAGGAAAGACTAGGACCCTATTCTACGGCCTGGCACGGTTATGGGACTCGAAGACCAGGAGCCCAGAAGAGGCCCTAGGACAATGGTAAGTAATGTATGTTATGACAGGAAGACCAGGACCCCATGCTACGGCCTGGCACAGAGTTAGCTTGGACTAATTGGTGACAAGTTCACCCAGCCCTTATGTGAATTGTCTGTGTTATGATGCATTCCATTGAAGCATAGTGTTAATATGTTTTATGGTTCTACTCACTGGGCTTTTAGCTCACCCCTCTCCCTTTACCCCCAGGCTTGCAGGTACAGGATAGAGCAGGAGTCTGGATAGAGTAATGAAGTTTTGATTATGTAATAGTTAGTGTGGACATGATAACTGATTATGATGTAATGTAAAAGTATAGTTTAGATATGTAATGAGATGATGTTTATGGATGTTAGAGGTGTGTTTGACCATAAATTGTTGTTATCCCTTTTAATACATGATCTTAGAAATTTTTATGATATTTATGTAAACCAACTCAACACAGGTTATGTCACCATTTGGGGGCACTGATGAAATCCCACAGAGGGATCAATGTTTATGACTTATGTTATGTACAGTGCATACACAGGTCGAGTTTGGTGTATGAATGGAAAGAAAAGTTTTTAATTCCTATGCATGTTGTTGATCATGTATGGGATTATACAGGTTTTCAGGTTATATGTCGGGCTTGCTACGGGTCCCGGCGGCCTTAAGCCGATTTAGATCCTAGCGCCGGTAGCGGTCCGATTTTCGGGTCGTTACAGCTAGCACCACAAAACTAATTGAGGAGATGAAGACCCCAATGAGGTGGGTAACTGGTCTAGAAAATAAGACCATCGGCACTACAAAATCGGCTGAAAAGATGAAAACCACAATAAAGTAGGTGACCGGTCTAGGAAATAAGACTACTGGCACCACAAAAACGGTTGAGGAGATGAAGAATCCAATGAGGTGGGTGACTGGTCTCAGAAATAAGACCATCAACACTATAAAATCGGTTGGAAAGATAAATCTCTCAATGAATTAGGTGACCGGTCTCAAAAATAAGACCGTCGACACGACAAAACCGGTTGAGGAGATGAAGACCTTAATGAGCTGGGTGATCGGTCTCGAAAATAAAACCGTCGACACCATAAAAATGAAGCCCTCAATAAGATAGGTGACAGGTCTCAGAAATAAGACTGTCGACACCACAAAACCTGTTGAGAAGATGAAGACCCCAATGAGGTGGGTGACCAGTTTCAAAAATTAGACCACCGGCACCACAAAACCGGTTGGGAAGATAAAGGCTTCAATGAGGTAAGTGACTGGTCTCAAAAATAAGACTACTGGCATCACAAAACAGATTGAGGAGATTAAGACCCCAATGAGGTGGGTGATCAATTTCCGAAATAAGACTGTCGACACCACAAAACAGGTTGAAAAGATGAAGACTTCAATGAGGTAGATGACCGGTCTCAGAAATAAGACCGCCGGCACTATAAAACCGGTTGAGGAGATGAAGACCCCAATGAGATAGGTGATCAGTCTCAAAAATAAGAAAGCCAACACTACAAAACCAGTTAAGGAGATGAAGACCCCAATGAGATGGGTGACCGATTTTAGAAATAAGACTGTCGGTACCACAAAACCGGTTGGGAAGAGGAAAACCTCAATGACATAGGTGATTGGTCTCGAAAATAAGACTATTGGCATCACAAAACTAATTGAGGAGACAGAGATAATGCTGAAGGCCCACCCTAGCAAGGCTATAGGCCAAAAGAAATGAAACAGAGGCATAATGCTGACCTCAAGATAAGACCATCGCAACTGAAAAGCCGAGTTGAGGAAACAAAGAAGCCCAATAAGGTAGATGACCAGTCTCGAAAATTGAATCTAGCACCAAAAGGCCAAGTTAAGAAAAAAAAGTCCGAAAGCAGACTAGCGAGCTAAAGAGCTCGGACGATTAAGAGCAAAAGTGCTCGAAAGTGCTTAAAGGTAGATAGCCCGAAAGAGCAAAAATGCTCGAAAAACACTTAAGAGCAAATAGCCTAAAAAGTGCTTAAGGGCAGATAGCCTGAAGAATGCAAAGAGTCAAAAAGCTCGGATGAATAATCAGGGCTAAAGAGCCAGGTAAAGAGCGAAAACACTCTGGAGACGCTTGAGGGCAAATGGCCCAGAAAGTGCTTAAGGGTAGAGAGCCTAGAAGATGACAAAGTAAAAGCGCTTGGATAATGAGTCAGGGCTAAAGAGCCCAGAAGGACAAAAACCTAAACTGCTCGGATGAAGACTCATCCTAAAAGCCCACAAGAAAACGTAGAGCAAAAGTGTTCGGACTATGGTCTAGGGCTAGATGAGCCTGGAACGCAACAAAAGCAAGAAGAGCTCGAATAGAAAAATCAAGGATAGGAGCACGAAATATGCAAAAAATAAAAATGCTCACAAGCAGACTAAGGGCAAAAAAGCCTGGAAGCGTACTTAAGGCTGATTACCCAGGAGACATAAAAGAGCGAAAGGCTCAAAGAAAGGAGTCAGGGTTAAGAGCCCAAAAGAGCAAAAGGGTTTAGATAAAGAACACAAAGAATAAGGAACTCAGAATGAATAATCAGGGTTTTGAACTCCAAAATGCTTAAGGGCAGATAGCCCGAAGGAGCAGAAAAATGCTCGAAAGAAACTTGAGGGAAAATAGCTCGGAAAGCGAATAAGGACGAAAATCGCCCAAAAAGCGCTTGAGGGCAAAAATGTCCAGAAGTTACGAAGAGCTAAAGAGCTGAAAAAAATAATTAGTACTAAAAAACCCAGATTCGGGCGAAAAATCAAGGCTAAAGAGCTAAAATACTAGTAAAAATAATCAGGGCTAAAGAGTCTGGAATGATATAGAAAACCAAAGAGTTTTGACGAACGTTCAGGACTGGAGAGCCCAGCAAAGAGCTAAACTGTTCGTAAAACCAATCAGCTGAAACGCTTATTAAAAGACCCAAGGCTTAAAGGCCGAAAGACACCTCAGAGTAAAATGCTCAGAAGAAGACCCAAAAGGACAGACCATTAAGGTCAGGTCGGAAAGACAAGGTTAGAAGGGCAGAGCAACCAAGTCAAACATTCCAAAAGAAAAAACTACCAAGGTCAAACTTTCCATGAAAAAGACCACCAAGATCAGATCTCCCGAAGGGATGATTATCAAGATATAAAATTTGCTTTCTCGGTTCGGTCTATGTTAAGTTGACCAATTCCAACGATCGTACTTCCCTTCGAAATTCATAAGTGTCAACCAAACAAACAAATGGTGTCAAATTAGTAGGACGAGTTCCCTTCTTCGACGATCATAAATAACCGTCAGAGAAGTGAAAAGACAAACTAATAACGTATAAAAAATAGGACTCCTAAGATCGTGACACGTGTACACGTGAATCGAAAACCTTTCTATCTGATCGGATCGGGCAGTTAAAAGTCTGACTTATTGAGTATAAAGAATCAGACGAGCAACACTCCTGATATTACGCAAGCTCGAAACAGACAGATCAACCTCCTCAAAGACCGGAGAGGATAAACAAACCGACCTTTTCAAAAGCCCGTACTATAACAAGGCTTTGAACGCCGACGTGGCCGACCTTAGTAACCGGAAGGAGCTCATTTTTATGTTGGTCAGATGAGTTCAGCACGACATGATGAAGTCAGGGTAAAGATGCCGACCTCCTATGAGCTGATCGCCTTCTTGGTTCAGCACAGGGATCATAAACGCGCATGTAGAGGGTATGAACCGGCAAGCTTCGCATTTAATGTTCTATAGTCCATCATTAATATACTGTCTGACACACCTACACAAAAGCATCTTTACTCTATCAAAAAGGGACATGGCACTAGGGGCATCAACTTTATTCAAATTTATGTACCGAACTAACCTGAAAAAAAGGATCTCTCCTTCTATGAAAATGGACCTATCTCCCTCTCTCACAGTCACATAGGGAGAATCCAAAACCACCATTCTCTTCTCTTCTCTTCTTTGTTTTACTTCCTTTAACTCCATGAAGTTTCTAGATCTGATTTGAGCGTCAGATGGTCTCCATTGGAAACTTCCCCAATGATCCTCTGGTCGTCTTCTTCATCTTATAGGTCCTATTCCTTAAAGTCAAGCATAGAGGGATCTAATGGACCGATCGCAGAATGATGATCAACTTAGCAAATCAGACTTCTGCTTAGGTATCCTCATCTAGACGCCTCCTTGGATCTGACTATTATCAAATATTAATTTATCTACCTAATTAATCATTATTAATATATTTTTATAATTAGTATCATTTTAGTTATCAAAAATTTAAATTTTCATTTAATTAAAGTTTTCATTTTATTTTATTTACAACTTATTTTTAATTTTATAATAAAAAATTAAATTAATATTATAATATATAATGAATAATTTTAATATATCAAGTAATAAATTTATTATTCATATAAAATAATATTTACTAGATACTAAATATGAAATAATATATCAATTCATTGATGACTTTACGTAATTAGTTTGTTAATGTGCTTGTTCTTAAACTTATTTAATAAGTTTGTTCACGAGCTTACTTGACGAATTAATTCACGAATTTATTTAATGAGTTTGCTTGCGAGTCTATTTAATGAGTCTAATCAATAAGTCAATTCACAAATTTGCTCACGAATATGAAAATACGTTAGCTTGCAAGTCTTAACGAGTCGAATGCTATTTAATTCAAACTCGGCTCGTTTAGATGATGAGTTTGAAAATTGAATTCGAGCTCAATTCATTTAAAAAATAAGCTAATTTCGATCGAATTTTTATCAAATTAAATATCAAATAACTCATAAATATTTTGATTCGTTTAGCATCATGATCTCAAACCGTGCTTAACTCGTTTTGCCGCTTAGAAAAGGCGAGTGTGGGTAATTAATCAGTTTCCACGAGTTGACTCAGGCCGTACACAGCACCTTCAAAGGGTTCAAGTTCGACTTGGGCTTAGGCCGGACCCTCAACCGGACAAAAACAGAAATATGTCCCAACTGATTAAATAAATTTATAATTATTTTAATTCCAATTGAAACTTGAAAAATAAATAAAGTAAAACCAACATAGCACCTCATTATCCCACAAATGTTCAATTTCAGAGGCGATTTAAAGATTAACAATAGTAATTTCGTAAATTTGATCACAAGCATGGCCGCATGCATCTGAAAGTGCACATATGTTTATGACAGAAGAAAGCAAGCTATAATAAAGAGATTGGTATAAATTATTGAATGATAAATATAAATTGATATTGAGTTTAAAATATTAGATAATTTGATGAATATTATTAAGTATTAGAATAAATTATTAACTATATAGTAAACTTAATGTTTAAATCTGGGAAACAATATTATTTGTATTTTGCAATAATATAATATTTTAACTTGTATCTAATGAAATGATAATATTAAAATAATTGTTGGTAATATTTTTAAATGTAGATAATAGTTCAATATTTAATCAGTAATATTAAAATTTTATATCTTTGTTATGTATAAAAGTAGAAAGGGGATAATGAGATTGCCTAAAAGGTGTTTTATATTATCTACAATTATATGATGTATTATTATGTTAAATTAATTAGAGAGTTTAGATAAAATTAGAATTCTTACTCCAATTTGTATCTAATTTCTACTTAATTCTTTAAAAAGGATTATACTTATTTAAAATATGATTGATCTGAATTTGATGAGTTATTATAACTTCAGAACTCTTTTTCATCCAGATATTGATTGAACCTTATTTTAGATTAGATGATTAGTTAATATGATAATTATAGGCTATCTAAAATAACTATATGATATGTTAGCCCTATTACATGATCTATACTTAATGATATTTTATTTATTTTGATTTTTAAAAGTATTTATATACAGTTTGTTAGCTACGGATAATGTTTTTTGCTGTAGGTTTTATGTGTTAAAAAAATAGTGATATTTATATTTTTTTTAAAAAAAATTATATAACAATTTTTTTAAAAAAATCAATTTTTATGACCATGACATTTAAAAAATTACTGCATAAATTGCACCGTAAATATTCATGCAAGCATATGATCCAAAAGTACAAGAAATAAATGTAAAATAACTTAACGGCTGAACTTATTTCAAATTAATTTAAGTAATAATATTATAGGATAAGTGGTGGAGGGCGATCTCTTAGGTTTCAAGAGGAATGCTTGAGGTAGCAAAAGAAGGATAGTAAATAGTGTTGGGTTGTATATTCCGAAGGGGCCGAAGTCACTTTTTTTGAGAGTGATGGAATAAATATATTTATGTTTTTATGTCATAACAGATCCCTTCAGAGAAATGATTATATTTTTATCAGGCTGAAAGTAAATAATTAATGTCTAAAATCATACTACCCTAACACACATGCTACATTAGAGTTATCCTAACATGCGTATTTAAAATTTCTTATGCAAAATAAGATCGGAGATTATACCATAAGAGACCTAAATGAAAAAGAATTGAGTTAATAACATGTGAAACTCTTTTCGGTCGGACATACTGCTAATCCGAACCGAAATAATAAATCTCTATGATAATAAATAGAGTTTGAATCAGAGGCTTATACAGTATCCTGATCTAGTCAGAGCATCTATTTTATACATTACCAATAAGAAAGATTGTTTCAGAACATTTGAATTTGCCGTATAGTCAAAATTACACCGTGCAATCCATTCCGAGTTAATTCTTTTTTTTTTTCAGAAAAAAAAAAAAACACCAAGGAACAGCTACAGTTTCAGGGTAAAATTTCGAGAATAATTCTCCTGTTAAACATTCCCTTGTACATTTTCTCCAAATCATAAACACGGTGATATTTTACGATACCCATTTCAAAGTGGTAGCTTACAGTCTGACTTCACTTATTGGGTTGGGAATTGGGATGGTGTTCAATTCATTCCTCAATAGGAAGGAGTCTATTATTACGCCATATTTTGGGACAATCCAATGGCATTACTCATTTACTCATCCACCGACTCTTCATAAAGAAAATGGACTGTTATGTCACAAATGCTCTTTAAGCAATGCACATGCAGCATCAAGCCATCAACCATGAATGACAAAGTGATAAAACTTAATTACAAAAGTATGTGTGAATAAATTAACAATTAACTTGCAATATAAAATGTAGTGATGTGGTAGTGACCAAAGTACAAAACTAAGAAGTACAACTCTCACCTTGTAGTACAGTTTCACACCCATACTGCTCTTCTAAAGGTTCTCCATGGTTGTCCCAACGGGTGTAAAAGGGATACCCTTAGGTCTAGCGACTCTATATCCCACAAAAACAGAGATGCATAAAGACACTACTGAAAATAAAAGGGCTATGGCACCGCCCACATCTCCTGAGCCGCCTGGTGATAGCATTGAACTGCTAGGAGAGATATCTAAGGGTATCCAATCACAGTTTATAGAAAAATGACCAGATCCATGCCATGGATTCCCATCAACAGGATACCAGAATGCAACAGCCATCTTGCTAGATCCACTAATTGTAAATTGAGCATCCTGCAGAAATTTTGACAAAACAAGTCATTCAAGCTCTATTACTGCTGCAAGGTAATACTTCTAACTATAAAGTTATCGCACAACATATGTCTTGACAATACATGCACTTCAGTTAGAGTAGTAGCCCAGCAAATGACTAACGCAACATGGAGCAAGAAAGTTCAATCACGATTGCAGCAAGGTGTAGGAACCAAATTTTAGAGATCCTCTGAGCATCTCATAAATAAAACATCGTGCAATAATAAATAGGAATCAACATGATCTGCTGGCTTCTGCTGGTTATAGTTCAAGGTTATAACCTACTTTCCTTGAGCAACACAATGAGCAATAGTCGGTGCAAGCAATTCTAAAAGATAATACCACTACATATTTGTCAGATAAAATCCCAATAGAGCACACCAGTTACTAACCTGCTGGAGACGATCCATGGTTCTTAAAGGCCTAGAGAATTCAAATAAATAAGTGCCTTTTTGACCATCAGAACCATAAGGACTGTCTTCCTCTACAAAACCTGTTAGTTAAATATTAAAAGGTCAAGTCATTTAGAAGAAAGATGCAAATTTTATTAAAAAAAAAAAAGAAAAAAAAGAAAAAGAATGTGAATAAAGGTAGACAATAGTGCACTTGAAAGCACAAGTAAAAAATATAAAAACAGACTGAGCATAAATGATATGATACAGAAACCAAAGTAGAAGTTCAATGCCTCAAAGTCAATATTTGTAAGTAAATCCATATGTTTGTGTGCTTTATAGAATCAATTTCCAAACACTGCACTTTGCAGTTTGGACACAGAGTTATTGTGCTTTCTATTGGCTCTTTCATGCAGGTCATTCTACTCAATGGTACAACAAAATTTGTTTACAGTTGCCATTGTGACCAAGTTACAGTAGAAGGGTGGGTTCAAGGCTCTAATACCAAATTGTTATAGAACAGAAAGAGAAGAGGCCTAAGAGAAACTAAATTCTCAAACAAACTTTACCTAATTATCAATAGTAATTATGGTAATAAAACTAAGAAATACTATAAAACCTATATTTATGTATAGAGTTTGTGCGATCTAATTGGGATTAAAAAATCTAAATCAATTCTAAATAAAACAATAAAATCCCTAAATAATAAAAATCTAAAATTCCTAATTGTTCAATGAATATAACTTCTAAGTTCCCTGAGAAATAGCCAATAAATAGATAGATTAAATGGACAGACAAACAGATAGATAGATAGATAGAGAGAGAGAGAGAGAGAGAGAGAGGTACCTGAGTGATCAGTAAAGATAGTGTGCCACCATGCCCCCTTCCAATTATTCTGTGCACTAGAATCATTTCCTGACATGGAAAATTATCAACCTTTAATAGTTTGATGATCATTTACTTATTATAATAGAGATTTACTAAAAATAACTAGAGGCATAAATGAGGAGAGGAAGAAGTAAAAGAAATTAACTTGATGTGATTACAAGGAAAGTAGAAGTCATTTTATAATAAGCTCAATCCTAAGAAATAAGTAAATTTCATGCACAAAAGGATTTTGTTTTTTTTAAAAACTAGTGCTCCTAGTGCGCAAAGCTCCTCCATCTGTCAAGGTCAAAGGAGAACCACCCCAAAAAAAAAATTACTTTTTTTTTCCCTTCTGGTTCTTTATTTTCTTCCCCGGATAGGTGCTTTTCATATCTAGTAATAAAAAGGCAAGCTTAACAATGAGCCGATGTTCCCTTCACATAGAAAAGAACATGCTTACTTTTGACTTTAGACTTTAAAGACACCTAAACAATTCTGAAGCTTCATTGATAGAGCTTTAAGAAAGAAAAATGGAAAAATTATAATTTATAGATCTCATTTCTTCTTTGGTCAGATAAACTTTAGATTCCTTAGCATGAAAAATTTCCAGTTATTTTGCCCACTTCAGAAAGGAATCTACCAGATTTCTGCAGTTTAGACTAGTCATTCTTCCTAGGTAAGGCTGTAACCAAGATGGACTGAAGAGAAGCCCACAGTCAGCCTGAATTTTCAGGATGAGCTCAAGCTCACACGCAGACTAGCATTTTATCTTTCCTTGGTTTAAAAAAGGCATGGGTAAAGGTAAAAGTGAGTATGAGAGAACTTTACTTCAAACTATAATATCAAACCAAAGGGAAGACAAGTTAATTAATAAAATCAAGAAATAAAAGTAAAACATGCAAATATGGATTAAGCACAATTCAAGCTATCCTCTGGGAATATTTAATATTAAGGATGAACTGACTAATATATCAAGATCTTTATAAAGAATTCCAATATCTAAAAAGTGTGAAATAGACAATATCAGAAAAGGTAAGCTTGACTTTTTAAGAGCACGTCATGATTTCTAGTTTCTATGCCAACTGCCAGGTGCATATTGTCACTTTCTTTAGTGCCTTATCCCACTTAGTTTGTCTTCTTTATATGAAGTCCCATCATTTTCTCATGATATAAGCATGTTTTATTTCCCATTAGAAAAAAGGATAACTAAATGCAAAAGATACCTGAAGGACCAATTCCATCAATGTATCTACAGTGTGGATTCCATGCATATAGATCGACCAAATGGCCAAACCTGTTCAAAAAGAGAATGACAAGATAACACATGAATATCTACTGAGCTGATTATACAAGTATCCACCAATAGAAACATCCTGCTCCAATGTTTTAATGGTCAAGAAGTGAACATTTTATCACCTGTCACCACCATTTCCATCTCTGTTGTCTATCAGATTCCCACCATAGAGCCGTCCAGGAATAGCATTTCCAATTGAGAAATGCATCATGTCTACTTCGTGGCCTTTGCAAGTTTTGCTGGTGCAAGAATTAGTTCCTTCCTTACAACCACCCATCTAAAAACACACAAATGTTTTCACATAATCGAAAAGACCATGAAAATGAAAACTAACTTGCAAATACTGACAGCAAAAGCACAACAACCAGTTGAGCCACTTACATTGTGGTAGGTGGCGTGGTCACCGATTGGAAACATGAGGGCCACAGATGGGCATTTATTGTTATTGCTGCAGAGAAGAAAAGGTTTCAATCGAATAAAATCCTTCTCCCTGATAAGTTAAAGCACCAGCAATCTAATCATAACTAAACGTGCATTTCCCTGATTATCCCAAAAATATATTATGCCAAGTACAGCCAAGTGTTTGATGTTATCATGATAAAATCAAAACTTTGACCACAAAGCAGAATAGGCAACAGTCTTAAATGATAACACAAGCATAAGAGGTATTTCCCTCAAATCTACGTATGTCGTAATGTATATCAAATTATAGTTGATCTATAAGAAGGATAGGGTGGCAATTGACTTGGAACAGCCATCTACATACGTGATATTGGACATGTTAAATGGATCAAGCACATAAAGGAAGTAAATACAAAAAATCCTGAACATGATAAATTCACTTTCTGCTTTTTTTTCCCTTTTTGGAAGGAAACTTACCCTTTCGCGTAGGCATAGTCCCCATCAACTTGCAACAAGAAGAACAAATCCTTACCATCGTGCAAGGCCTATAACAACCCCAAGCGTTTCTCATCAGGAGAAAAAAATGTAAGAGACAAATTTGACAGTGGATCCACAAAAAGTCACCATGCTCTAATACTCCAATTTGTAACTGATTTAAGCATATCGGACATCACATAAAGACTTGCGATTCACACAGTTTTTCATTGAAACCTACCTTAACGGTCATTTTTCCACCCTTGTACTCTTTATCGTCATCGGGGTCCAGAGCAGGAAGAAGAGAGAACTCGAATCCATCAATATCATTCCAATCGTCGGCGTGACCATCGAGGGTGACAATTCCGGGCCTGAACTCGGCTTGCACTCGGATTCCCGAGTCAGACTCACAGCTCCAGTCCCCAGACTCCTGGTGCGAGCTAGTCCACCCGATCAAAACGGAGCCCAAAACCAATAGGATCAACGAGACTCGAACCATTGGAAGGGATGTAGTTCCTTTCTGGACAGCGACGGTGCTGGTGTGGCGTGTTCTTGGCCTGCATTCCTCTGCCGATTCAAGCTTGTGTAATAATTCACGCTTGACTTTGGATTATTAGTATTAAATAATAAAAATAAAAATAAAATTAAAATTAAAAATAAAATGGTCGCAACAAATTTTCAGAGTATATATTGCTCCATTTTCGAATGTATATATATGTATACATATATATAACTCTAAAAAAACAAAAATAAAACATTTAAATGATTATAATATATAGTATTTTTAATTTAATATTGACAATGAAATATTATTATTCATTCAGACTTATTATTTCGTCTACGTATTATGTTTTAAGCGTGGTCTCCATTATTTATAGTTGAAATCCATTTCGCATTGTGGAAAGTGATGCCCTACCGCTTGTGATTTGTGAATGCAATCTCTTCCAACATAAATTTTTTATGTTTCTTTGATTTAGATTAGAAAATATGTAAATGTAGTTGTGTCTTAGCAGGAGTCTTCGTTTCTATATCAAATCCAAATTAGATAGTTTTTATTTTTTATCTATTCTATTTGATATATAGCTTTAGATTAATTTTTAACATGACATTTTTTTTTTACATGATTTTTTAGTATAATTGACATTAACTGCAATTCAAACTCGAGAGTTTTCAACATTAATAAATTAAAATCCATTAATTATTTTTTGTACATATTAATATATATATAATTAAAATATTATTATAGAGTCTCATATTTTCATATAAATCATAATGCAACGGGAATAGTATATTTTAAAGTGCTAGATTTTGGTTTTATTAAAAGGTAATCATCGGATGTAATTTTTTTTTTCCACCAAAACCCTCAAATTAAAAAAAGCTAATGTGATAATTTAAGAAAAAAAAAATAAAAACAATATATCTTTTTTTAACTAGAATTCTAGGTTCACTTTATTATTTGAAAATTAAAAACTTTAGATTTATATTTATTAAGAAAAGGAAATTTTGAAAACATGCATTATGTTGTCCATAATAAAAATGATGTTCAATATTAAAATTAATATATGATACTGCCTGAAATTAAATTAATGATGCAGTCAAAATATTAATGGTAAAGCAGAATTTATTTCGCTAATAATAATAAAAAAAATGTAAATTAGTGCATATACAAATATGTCATTGAAATAAAAATTATTCATTTTTTTGACATGAAGAATTTAGATCAAGATAAATAAATTTTGGGTATGAAAATGATAAGTGATATAAAAACAAAAAAATTGTAATTATAAAAAAAAATATGTTAAGAGAGTCCTATATGAAAAATACTAAGCCATTTATCACTCCTCTAACAAATCACTTTAAATTTAGTAAGAAGAATTGTTCTTATACTTGAAAAAAAGAAAAAGCAAATGACAGTTATTCCTTATTTTTCTGTTAGAAGTTCAATATATATCATAATTTATTTTTCTGTTAGAAGTTTAATATATATTATAATTTATATTCGATCAGATATTGTATATACAGTTAATTTAATCAATGAATTTATTTCTAATTTAAAAAAAGAGTATTGAAAAATTATAAAGTAGATATATAACCCTCAATAAAATAAAAATTCATTAAAATTTATTTCTCAAAATTCATTTAGAAGTACGTAGATGGATAAATTTAATTATCTATTATGTTGGTAGGGAGAGTTAGAAAGTATGGCCATAGAAAATATTAAAAAATGGTTAAAAAAAGCAACTAATACTTAAAAAATATTTAAATAATATTCTAAAAATAGTTTAATATGAAGGTCAAGAAAAAGACATTTTAGGAATAAAAAAATATCTCTACTATAATTTTTTTATATTGATCTAATAAATTTTGTTAAAGGTAGTATTTGAACGCTTATAAAAATTAAAAATTTAAATATTTAATTTAAAAAATAAAAAATTTATTTAAAAATTTAGAAATTAAAGTGTGATTTATTTATATTTATTTTCGAGGTTTTCTTTCGGTAAGCACGACGAGTGGCCGTAATTTCTAAAACCATAAACCCTCGTCTCCACCGGGTGAAAAAATTCTACCAATTTCAGAAATAAATACTACGCGAAGTAGCAGATCCGTCCTCGGACGGAGCATCAAATTGCTGCTAGAGATGAAGATCAGAGACGCTTGGCTACATTTTGCGATCCTAATCTTCTCATTTTCAGTTGCTTGCGCTGATTCGATTCACGGTTGTGGCGGATTCGTCGAGGTAATTTCTAAAACTTCGTTGCCTTGTTTGGTTTCCGAGAAATCAAATAGGAAAAAGAAAATCTTAGGCGTAACATGCCATAGCTGAGACTGATAAAACTAATGGTTCAATTGGAGTGAGCTTTAGTATTTCAAGGCCAATGAAACAAAGGACTTTAGATCTGAATTGGCGGATCGCATATGCAATGTGTTATTCTTCTTTTAGCTTTTCTTTTTTAAATAAATTATGCGGCATGAACACTGAGCTTGATTATGCATTTGCAGGCAAGTTCGTCACTGATTAAGTCGAGGAAGTCAACCGATACAAAATTGGATTATTCTCATATAACGGTACGAGTTCATGTCCAGATTTATACTTTTAGTTCTTATCAAGCAACTATTTTATTTGCCGTTAGTTTTTTGATATCTCATGCCACTCGCACATGCAACTTCAGGTTGAGCTTCGCACCGTAGATGGATTGGTGAAGGACAGAACCCAGTGTGCACCAAACGGTTACTACTTCATTCCAGTATACGATAAGGTAGGTTCCAAAGTACTAACGTTGAACATGGTGTGCTTGAAATGCTCGATACCATGTTAGTTCATTCTCTCTCTAGGACATTTTCTTTACGCACTTTCATTTGTGTAAGTGGGTTAAGTATTCTCTTAAGAGAAAACCATCGAATGATTGATAGGCGTTTTGGGATTTCATGGCTTGGATTCACTTTGTTGGATTGGAGGTATCTCATGTTAGACGGTTACTGTTATATTTTCTTTCCCCTATTTTCAGAATATGGATGTGGTGGGTCTATTCATTTAGCAACCTGATAGTAGTTTGTTCCTAAAAATCTAGAGTTGAGTTTGAGGAATGCGGTCATATGTACTGAACTTCTAAAATCATTGATGCTGATTTTGTATTTTTGTTCTAGTGGTGGCTCCATATTGAGCAGGTCTTTGAAGATATTTTAGCGTAGGTGGTTTTATCATAGAATATTCCCTTACTTTGTTCAGGAAGATAAAAGTGTTAAGAATTGATGGTTGTGTTCGAACACATAATTTTTACCAGATAAAGCTATTAGATATTTGAGTTCAACATATTTGGATGGTTGGTGTTGGAATTTGACTTGGGTGAGAAGCATAATTATTTTGCATTGATTTAAAAGTCATTTGTCTGGTGGTCTTCCACTTGCAAGGCTCTTGTGGTCATGAAATTTTGATTTGTGCAAGAATGATGTTTAGCTGTTGGAGATACTGGATCTAGGACGATAGAGACTTTTTAATTTCAAGGTACTAATGATATTTGTGATGCATGGCTATGGATGTGAGAAATTGTATGCTTCTTTTTCTGTTTTTTTTTTTTTTTTTCTTTTTTGGAATGTACTGATATGTTTAATCACTTAATAATTGCAAAATTTGACCTGATCCATGCCATAGGGTTACTATTTTGCTGGATGTCATGTGGTTGCTCTTTTGATCTGATTTCTGCTCTCAACTATTGCATGATGTGCTGTTTATAGATGTGGCATTTGTGTTTCCTTCACAGAAAATAAAAATTTCCATGATGTGGTATCCTCATTCTATGGTTGTTTTGATCTTTATTAGAGTTGTTTTTCTTCTATTTTGTAGGGTTCATTTGTAATTAAAATCAATGGACCAGAAGGGTGGTCATGGCTTCCAGAAAATGTTCCTGTTGTTGTTGATGACACCGGCTGCAACCGTAATGAAGATATTAACTTCCGATTCACAGGGTTGGTATATATGATTTGTGTTTTTGCATACATTGGATAATTCCATTGTAATTTTATGTGGAAGCTAATTTCTCTGGTAAGAGGATAATTTAGTTTCTGTATGTGTAAACTAGGTTCACTTTATCTGGTAAAGTTTTGGGAGCAGTAGGTGGAGAGAGTTGTTCAGTTAAAAATGGGGGTCCTTCGAATGTAAATGTTGAGCTATTGTCTCCTAGTGATGATCTCATTTCTTCTGTTGCAACATCACCAACAGGCAGTTACTTGTTCACCAATATCATCCCAGGTAACATCATTGAACTTATGAACTATTTATATGTGATATGAATAAAAATAAAAGTTCAGACAGTTTATAGGCAATGCATGAGATTTTTGAATTGCACTTTTAACTATGAAACAGGATTGCACCTTTTTTCATCCTTGTGTCTTATTTCCTTATTAATAACATCAACTGAGATGTTCCCCCATCTTTCTCTCTCTTTAAGATATGAATACTATTTTACACATGTGCAGGAAAATACAAAATTCGTGCATCACATCCTGATCTAAAAGTTGAAGTCAAAGGTTCCACAGAGGTTGCATGCTTTTTCTTTATATTTCTGCATTTTTCTTATTTATTCATCCTCCTGCTTTTGTTCCGTACACGATTGAGCACTATGGAAGTAAATATCATTATTCTCTTTTTTTGATAATGGGCTTTTTGCAGGTGGAATTGGGTTTTGAAAATGGCATAGTGGATGACATTTTCTTTGTCCCTGGATATGATCTCCGTGGATATGTTGTTGCTCAGGTAAAACTCCCTGTGGAGATGACAATTGATGTAGACTATTGTGTAACTTTTAACTTTGGTTTTATTGTTTCTCTATAAAGCCTATAATTAAATCATACTATTATGTACTATGTTGATCTAGGATATAGGAAGTGTCCTCCGACCCCCCAGCCTCAACCCCCAATTGGTTTTTGGTTTTGCAAAAAGGAAAAAAAAACTTGCATTTCCTTTTCCCTCTTGCTTAACCTTTTTAGTTTAGCAAGACGATAAAGTGAAACTTTCCATTGGTTCAGGGCCAAGATTACTGTATCTAGTCATCATTTACTCCAGTGATAAGAAAAAGTATAATGTTTAAGAGGGTTCGTGCCATCAGACTAAATCTTATGGAAGGACATATATATTTCCAGTTTATCCTCATCACCTGAAATCTGCTCATTGTGTAAATCTCTTCTTTTATTTTTCAAGCTTTCTTTGTAATATGAAATTCGTCTTAATATTTGGCAGGGAAATCCAATATTGGGAGTGCACATTTATTTATATTCAGATGACGTTGTAGAAGTAGTTTGTCCCCAAGGTTCTGGTGATGCCACAGGGCAAAAGAAACCTCTTTGCCATGCTATATCAGATGCTGATGGGATGTTCACATTTAAATCAATACCTTGTGGTAATTTTCTTTTTGATCTGGGTTCATTTTTTATGAATTTTATTTTCTATATTCGGTTGTATGAATAAACGCATCTGGGCAGTAGTCAGCACCATGATTGACTTTCTTGCTTTGTTATTTGAAATCTTTTGTAGCACGATATGAGCTCCTTCCATTTTACAAGGGTGAGAATACAGTATTTGATGTTTCACCTCCTGTTTTGTCGGTTTCTGTTGAGCATCAGCATGTAACAGTTCCCCAAAAGTTTCAGGTAAGGTATATGTTGATCACATGGTCAAAACAGGGAAATTTCTTTTCAAGATCTCATTTTGCACCATTATCTTTCCCATAAAGGGAATTATAGGACAATCACCTTGCTTTTTCTTCCCAGCTAAACATATAAGGGGAAGATTATATTTCTTCCTTTCTCTTATTTTTACCTTCTTCCGTCCTTCCAACCTAGCAGTGTAGAAATTGAAAAAATAATCTTCCTAAAGGGGGTGTATAAAACCTGTTTAACGTGTATGCTGTGTCTCATTTATGCAGCACCTTCAGCAAGAATTTAGCAACAAACTGATAGTTGCAATAAGATCTTACTTCTGTAGCATTTCCAAAGGCTTGATAACTTCTGATGCTTATAATTTCACAATTGTTTACTGGATTTGGGAGTAAAGGAATGCTAAAATTAACAAAACCATCCTGGCTTTACCAAATCAAACATGTTAACTTTGTCATGTCTGTCTGAATAACTAACATGATTTATAGCCTGGCTATTCAGATTCTTATTCTAAGTGGCTCTGCACTGTACAGTATTGTCAATTTTTTTATTTATTCTTTTATGCATAGACATTTTTAAGTTCGTGTATTTTTGAAGCATCTCCAGGAATTTCAGCAAGGTTAGTTTGTCATCATTTTCATCTGTAACAGTTATCACTTTTGTTCCTCTTTGTTAATTTATGTAGGTCACTGGATTTTCTGTTGGAGGGCGAGTGGTTGATGAGAATGCCATGGGAGTAGAGGGTGTTCAAATCATTGTTGATGGTCATGAAAGGTCTACAACTGATAAAGAAGGCTACTACAAACTTGACCAAGTATAGTAATTTGTGCAATCTGAATTTTCAGTTGCAAGTGGTTATTTTCAACTATGTTAAATTTGTATTCTTTTGTTTGGCGGCTATTATATTAAATACTGGCCTTTTTTTAAAAAAAAAATTTCGTATGTTTTCTTCATTAGCATTTCATCCTGTTGTTGCATATTTTGTTCTATACCATGTATTCTTAGCCAATGTGCTAACATAAGTGGAAACTTTAATTTTTTCTCGCCAGCATTTCATGATTACCCAAATAGATTTTTGCGAAGCTATTGGCTAACACTAAGCTGACTTATCAATTTTTGAGAATATAATTCCTGGGTTAAATGCATATGCCACAGCCATTTCCATGCTTAGGAGTTCATCAGATTGCTGTACATATGAGAAGCCATCAAAATGTACTGAATCTATATATAGATTTCCTTGCCTTTCTCCTCTGAGATTTGGAATAATGTTATCCTACAACTCTTGAATAATTGAACTAATATTGCTTTTTAGGCATATTCTATAAGACTAGATTAATGATTGTTCAACTCTCTGGAGTCACGATCCTGCCAATTCATCGAACATTCAACTGTTGATTTATAGGAAAAGTTTGAAATGTTTTATTAATTTCTCTTAGAAAATGAATTTATGTTTTGTTAATCTCTCTCAGGAATCTGATTCTTAATTACTGACTGCATTGATTCTTGTCTTGTTATCATCAATGGATTACTTAATAGTTGGCTTCTTCAAAAATTGTTTATGGTCAGAGCAGGATGTGGCTTTAGGGATTTTGAGTTCTAGGCCTGGCTGTTGCATGCAGCTATGACCAAGCATTTCATTCATATGAGCTGCTAAAGTGTTTCTTCTTTTAGGTCACATCAAATCATTATACAATAGAGGCCAGGAAGAAGCATTACAAGTTCAACAGCTTGAAGGAGTATATGGTAAAGATATACTAAATGCTTTACATATCTTGAATCTTGAAATTTATAAGCTTACGCTTCCTTTATGACAATTAGAAAGCAAAGTATATATATACATATATATATATATATTTTAATTTATGCTTTATTGTCCTATTATTTCTTCATACATTATGATATATTCTTCACTTTTTGACTCATGTATTTGTCAGGTTTTGCCAAATATGGCTTCAGTGGCAGATATTAAGGCAGTTTCCTATGATGTTTGTGGAGCGGTTAGGATGGTTAATACTGGTTACAAGGCAAAGGTATCTTTTTTCAAAAAACGAAAAAAGAACTGAGGCAAATTTATTTTGCAATCTGCTGTTTTCTTTCACTAGTTGGTAAACTTGCAGATTTGCAATAATGTTTGATGGGCATGATTTCTAGGTAACTTTGACTCATGGACCGGAGAATGTCAAGCCTCAAGTTAGGCAAACTGATGAAACTGGAAGTTTCTGTTTTGAGGTATTCAAGTCTATAGATGACAAGATGGCACTTTTATTTGTTGATAATACATTAGTCATTTATATTGTAATGCTAAATAGCTTGCTGTGAAGAAAATGAATTATTTAATGGCTTCTGAATTTGGATAATTTCCGTCTTTCTTTTTTTTTTTTTTTTTGTGATTTGGTTTATCTAAATTCACTTGTTACATGAGAGAAATAATGTAAGCCTCTCGTTATGTGCATGCGGTTGTGAACTTAGTCTTGTTCTCTTCAATTTTTATGTGCATATTAGTATTGTTATTAAGGTCCTTTCCCACTTGGAATTTCATAGAACATGCACTTTCTGACATGTCTCAGAACTCTTTTTGTTCTATAATGCTGACAAGTAGCTGTTTCAAGATTGAACAATTCTGTATTGCTGTATGAGCAGTTGTGACTTGGAGTATGCAGATACTTGCTGCAGAAATATGAACTTGTGAATCTGCAATAGTTAAATTATCTTTGCATCATCTTGAAAGGCATGCAATGCAATAGCTTTACTCTTCTTTTTTTTTTTGACACCTATATCTTTCAACAATTGTATTATGTTCAATAGATGAGGTGCAAAGACAAATTTGAAGAGTGCTCTTAAGAATAATTATTAGTGATTTCTGTAACCTTCTGCCATGCTTTATTATTAGTTTCTATTTACATTATTCATTTTTAATTGATTTTTCATCATGGATTTTCCTTTTAGACTTCTCATCTCTCTTTATCGTCATTGTTAGGTTCCACCCGGTGAATATCGTGTGTCTGCTTTTGCTGCTACTCCTGAGAGTGCTCCTGGACTTCTGTTTTTACCACCTTATATTGATATTGTGGTTAAAAGTCCATTATTGGATTTAGAATTTTCTCAGGTATTCTGACATGTTATATGAAGTAGAAATCTCTCTTTCTCTCTCTATCCCTATCTTATGTCTTATGAGCTCAAATTGTATGAAGTGTTTAATTGCTCAGCATCCGGGCTCATTGTGAGCATGAAGTTGTTTTACTGGTTAAATGTGAATCTGTTTCGTAGTAATGTTGGGGACACCAAATTATTCTAATTCAGTTTGGAGAATTTTCTGCTGTTTATGTTTTGCTCAGTGTAGCACTTGATATAATTCTCAAATAGTTGTTACCTCATTTTTCATCATGGAAATTGGCAAGTATATTTGAGGCATCTCAGATTTTAATGCTAGTTGTGCTTTATTTTCCTAGTGAGACAACTGTCCATTGATGCTCTTCTTTCTTTTGATGAAGGCCCTTGTCAGTGTGCTTGGCTCTGTAACTTGCAAGGAGAGATGCGGTTCATCTGTTTCTGTTTCCCTAGTGAGACTAGCTGGTAAGCATAACGAAGAAAGGAAGTCAATTAGTTTGACAGATGAGAGTGATGAATTTCTCTTTCCGAATGTCTTACCTGGAAAATACAGGCTTGAGGTACATTGCTTGTATGATGTTAATGAGTTTTATCATTTGGCTTTGGCAGATAATAATTTGGATGAAATGAGTAAAATTTTCAATTGCTGTTTGTTCTACATGCTTTGATTTATGTTTTAGGTCAAGCATAGTTCCCCTGAAGCCATGCACCGTCAAGATAATTGGTGCTGGGACCAGAGCTTCATTGATGTGGACGTTGGTGCTGAAGATGTTAAAGGAATTGTATTCATTCAGAAAGGTTACTGGGTCAATGTTATCTCAACCCATGATGTAGACGCTTACCTGTCTCAGCCAGATCATTCAATTATTGATTTGAAAATTCAGGTAGGTTTTCCCTTGAAACTCTTGTAGTGAGGTCCATTTGACTATGTGAGAACATCATACTTTCATGTGTAATTGAAACCACTACTATACAATCGCAGAAAGGTTCCCAGCATATCTGTGTAGAATCTCCTGGTGTGCATGAGCTTCACTTTATTAACTCATGTATTTTCTTTGGAAGCATGCCAATGAAGATTGATACATCAAAAACATTGGTAATACATTATGCCCCCCCCCCCCCCCCCCTCTCTCTTTCTTTTTTGCAGTTTTTCACATCTTCTATTTGTTGCTAAAAAATAACTCAAAATTTGTCTACTGTTTATTTCTCATTTCCATTTGTTTCAATACTGTAGCCTATCTATATGAGAGGAGAGAAGTATCTTCTTAAAGGACAAATCAAGGTCGAGTCAAGCTCGGCTGATGATGCATTTGAATTACCTAATAATATCATTGTAGATATTCTTAATAGCGCGGGCAGTGTTGTTGATGGTACAACTGCCAACCTTTCATCTAGTGGAAGTGATCAAACAACCACTGGTTTGTATGAGTACTCTGTTTGGGCGAATCTTGGAGAGAAACTTATCTTTGGTCCTCGAGATTCTAGGTAAGCATATTTTGGATGGTTGTTCTGCTTTATTTGACAATTTAGTGGCAGATGTTTGGTAGTGCTATACTGGGTGGATACTGCATCTATTAAAATTTGCAAGTCATCTTCAGTGGTATTTTATTTTCATATTAAGAAATTGAACTCCCTAATTTTGAATTGAAGACGAGGTTGTTTAAGTTTTAATATGTTTTATGAAGCATCTCTTAAAATTTTCATTTCTTTTTATCAGAAATAGCAACATACTATGAACTGATTGGTTGTAGAATAAAAGTTTGTTCAGAGAACAATGGCAATGCTATAGAGTTATTCAAATTCCAAGAGGCAGAATGTTCTTTTTATATTTTTTCTTTGATTGATATGTAATTTATATTAATCTCTTCTTGAGTTATGAAAGTTTCATCTTTTTTCTTCCCTTTCCCTTTCTGAATGTTGAGGAATACTGTTTTAAAATTTTCAATGTACCTTGCAGTATCTGTCTCATTTATTCCATTAACTTGGTCTTCGACATCTTTCAGGGTTAATGGAGAGAAGCAGATCTTGTTTTACCCCAAAGAACAAAGCGTATGAATTAATGGAGTATTTCACCTTTGGAAGTTTTTCTGAGATTTCCTGTGGGACTTAACATTTAAACCTTTTTTTGGGGTCTCTGTTGTTCAGGTATTGGTAACAAATGATGGTTGTCAAGCTCCAATTCCTCCGTTTTCTGGTCGTCCTGGTTTATATATAGAAGGACACGTTTCTCCCCCTCTTCCTGGTGTTTATGTTAAGATTATTGCTGTGGAAGATAGCCACGTTACATCACTTAAGAAAGATGAAATGGCACTTGAAACTACCACAGGAATAGATGGTTCTTTCATTGGGGGGCCTTTATACGATGATATAACATACAGGGTTGAAGCTTCAAAGGTTTGGGACTGTAATGCACTACTTAAATTATTTATTTTTATATAATTCAACAAATCATACGCAAGTATGTGCTGCTTGTATAACTCAAGATATGCTTTACTTGTCTTAATTATTTTTACTTCCTCCGTCTCACAAAAATAGGCTTATTTTCCTTTTTCATCTATCCCAGCTAATAGGTCACTTTCCTCTGTTGAATAATAGTAGTTTATTTATTAACTTCCTAATATTACCGCTATTTTATATGCAGTAAAAAAACTAAATTTATTAGTTCTAGAAATAATTTATTAATGAGAGAGATTTAATTTTTAATGGAGCATTAGTAGAAGGTATACTGAAAAAAAGATCGAATAAAATTTATTGCTTTAACTATATTAATTTATTTTCTTAACCAATGAAGTAAGCCTATCTTTGTGCGACGGGGAGGGGGGTGTGTATATATATATATATATTTTTTTTTTTCCTTTTTTGTTTTGTTTCTATTTTTATCTTTTATTTTTGTTTCATTTTTTTAAAAACTTTCCTCTGATATTTCTCTCTATCTGTGCAGCCTGGCTATCATCTTAAACGTGTGGGACCTTATTCCTTTTCTTGCCAGAAGCTTGGCCAAATTTCTGTACATATATATTCAGAGGGTGCCTCTGATGCTAGTGAACCTATTCCTCTAGTCCTGTTGTCATTGAGTGGTGATGATGGGTATCGGAACAACTCATTATCTGGAGCTGGTGGAACATTTGTCTTTGATAATTTATTCCCTGGCATCTTCTATCTGCGGCCCTTGTTTAAGGTACGCTGCTAGAATCCTTACTTTTTCTGTGCTCTATTTGACTAAGTTC
Source organism: Manihot esculenta (assembly GCF_001659605.2). Lineage (NCBI taxonomy): Eukaryota > Viridiplantae > Streptophyta > Magnoliopsida > Malpighiales > Euphorbiaceae > Manihot > Manihot esculenta. The sequence goes on from NC_035165.2 coordinate 695,050, forward strand.
TAGTCCCAAACAAGATGGTTTAGATTATTTGAATTCCCTTTCTTCTGTTAGCCTGACTACTTTTGGTGTCAACCTGCTGTAGTTGTTTTTCTTTATCTAGGCTCTGGCTATGTCAGCATATGTGACATTAAAGGCCATATATTTGGAATTTTTATATCATATGACATACTGCTGATTTTCGTTTATTCCTCCTTTCTTTCCTTCCTCTCCTTTTCAAATTATTATCAGACTTATTACAGTTAAACAGTGCTGCATTTGAGATCTGGACGTTTAATTATGTTAGTAGGTACTTTAAAATATATGGTTGTGACTGGTCTTTCCCCATTTATAATCTCTTTAATGTCTGTGAAGTTAAGATCTTTGCCATGGCTTTTATGCTTCGTTTAGATGGAGTATCATGAAAGGAAAAGTTCAAGGAATGAGGGTCCTCTGATGTTTGGAAGTTTAATGAGATTAGAACAGAAAGGAAAAGGATGGAATAGTTATCCCTTCAAACCCCACTTAGCTTTCCCATTAAAGTTGGGGAATAAGAGTTCTTTCTCTCCACATTAAAATTATTATTATTATTATTATTTAAATATGCATGTTGATATGGTCTAAAATAAGTTGACATTTGAGATGGAGACACAACACCTGCTGGTCTGTACAGGTACTTGAGTGTTCGATTTTAGAGCTCATTGGATTACCAGTCGGATGAACTGTGATTGTCTGCGGGTTACAAGGCTCAAGTCCTAACGGATACGAACTTGACAACTAAATGCGAGTTCAATGGGTGCTTGGCTGGACGTTAGTCAATAACATAGGGGACTTCACTAGAAGATCTTCTACAGATGAAACATATACATAAAGATATCATCATTACACATGTCAACATGCTAATCTCACTGCATATTGCGGGGATATCTTATAGATCCCGTCTTCAGGTGGCTCAACTTATGAGCCACTTGCAAAGCGCATAATTACACATATCTTTGTCTCACATTATAGGAAAAGAGTGAGGAATAAGTCAAGTTAGGAATTGGAGGGAGAAATTGTTAAAGAGCAGTCATTAGTTATAGCTGTCTCTGGCAGGAAGCAGAGAATAAATAGAGTTGGCTTAGTTTATTGTAACCAACTAAGAACCAACTAAGAGTGGATATTCTCTCTTCTCTTCCTCTCTCTACATTCTCTGTCTACTTTCTCCCTCTCTAAATCTCTCTATTCTCTCTTCTTTATTCTCAATCTTTCTCTGTCAGGGTTTAACCTAACAATCTTGCCTGCAGCGTCTCACCAACTAGAGGATGCCATCTGTTCCAATCTTCATCCTCCTAAGCTGGCATAAATAAAAATATGAAACTTGAATAATCATCCCGGAATCGGGTTCAAAATTGTAACTCTTTGCATCTCAATATTTTCTGACATTCTCAGTACTTGGACTAACTGAGCTATTAAAGGTTCACCAGCCCAGAACCCACCACCTTGCTGAAACCCTCTTCTGTCTTGTAGGCACCATGTGACAATCATTAATGACCTGTGTATTTTCAGTCCATATCAAATGTTATACTCTTAATGCTTAAAATCCTTTGCTATCCTTTTTAAACTTCCAAACATTAGAAGTTATTTGACCTCTCATTTATTTTCTTTTTCTATCCCATGGATTAAACATAATCCTTTTCCTTTCCATTAAAAAAAAAAACTCACTAACTTAGTATTAAATTCTTAAATTGTAGTGTCTGTTTTCTCTATCAGCAGAACCCTTGATTTTGCAGCTGTCAGTTGCTTTATTTTACATAAATGTATGCCTCAGAGTTTTGAACTCAGATTTGGTTGAACTTCATAATAAACATCTTTATTTTCAGATCTCTATTCTCTGAAATAGAATCAGATGAAGGTGGTCAGTTTTGTCTATGACCAATTAAATGGGAGCCATGCATTATTCATGACAGTGCTGACGGTTATTGGATTTATCTAATCAAATGATCCATTATGTCTTTATAGGAATATGCTTTCTCACCTTCAGCACTGGCAATAGAGCTTGGGTCTGGGGACTCTAAGGAAGTCACTTTCCAGGCCACTCGTGTTGCTTACAGGTTTTATATAATCTTCACTCTATTTCTTTTATGTGGAGACAACTGCAATAACCCTTAATTTTATTTCAAGCACTTTATAAAATTTGAGAAATATGTTGTTTTTGGTATTCTGGGTCTTTTTGTGGAGAAGAAGAACATGCAAAAGATTAAGATTTAATTGCTGTGGCAGCAACTATCTTCTATCATAGCCAAAGATTAAACACTAACACAGATGTCTTCTGTACTGTGATCTTGCTCAATTATATTTTTACATTTTAATTGAAACAAGGAATTTTTGCATTAACTCTACTGCATTGCATGTTTCTATTGCAATACTAGTGAAAGTAAAACAACCTTCGACATGTTTACATGTAGATATTTTACTCCCGAGTAAGTAAAATATTGCTTGTCCTTTTTATAGTGCTACAGGTATGATCACGCTGTTGTCTGGCCAGCCAAAAGAAGGGGTTGCAGTTGAAGCTCGGTCCGAGTCAAAGGGTTACTATGAAGAGACAGTAACAGATTCATCTGGAAATTACAGGCTGAGGGGGCTCATTCCTGATACAGTCTATGTGATTAAAGTAGTTGAAAAGCATGGCTTGGGTACCACTCGAATTGAACGTGCATCACCAGAATCTATTACTGTTAAGGTTATCTCTTCATTTAAAATGTAAATCAATAGAAAAGCTCATCCAACTTAGTTTCACATTTTAAAATCTATTCTTGTTTTCATTTTTTATCATGTTATATTATTCGATAAATTGTTATCATGTTATATTACTCGATAAATTAACACCTATGTATAATGTCAACCTTTTCTGATATTATGTGAAATTTGGTGTTAATATTGGTCGACTGTGTGTAGGTTGGATCTGAAGATATCAGGGGATTGAATTTCATTGTTTTTGAACAACCAGAGATGACCATTTTAAGTTGTCATGTTGAAGGGAAGAGGATGGAAGAATTCCATTCACATCTGTTGGTAGAGATCAAGTCAGCTAGTGACACTTCTAAAATTGAGTCGGTCTTCCCATTGCCATTGTCCAACTTCTTCCAGGTTAAGAACTTGCCAAAGGGTAAACATCTCCTGCAGCTTAGATCAAGTCTCCAGTCAGGCAACCTCAAATTTGAGTCTGATGTTATTGAGGTTGACCTTGACAAGACTGCCCAAATTCATGTGGGCCCACTGAGATACAATTTTGAGGAGGATCACCAAAAACAGGTTTGTGTTATGCTCTAGTAATAATATATCGAGTAATTTTAAACATTTCTCATAAGGAGATGCAGGGATTTCACTACTTCTCCCCAACTCATATTTGGGCGTATGATGCAATAAACAGCATAACATTAAAAAAATTAACTAAATGCCTGTGTATGTTTGTGTTTACTCTCATCTTTCTTTCATCTTCCATGCCTACAGGAGTTGACTGCAGCGCCGGTCTTCCCTCTTGTTGTCGGGGTTTCAGTAATTGCACTTTTCATAAGCATACCAAGGTATATTTCTCTGCAAACGCTTCCTCTTGTTTTGGGGATTGTTATGTACTGGTTGATGGAACTTTGATTTTGAATCTATTGCCTTTCTGTGTCTCGCCTGCAGATTGAAGGATCTGTATCAAACAACAACAGGAATTCCAGCACCAGGATTTATGACCACTGCAAAAAGGGAACCTAGAAAGTCGGCTGTGCGGAAAAAGACATATTGAAGATCCCTCCTGCTAAGAATTAAGAAGCACGCAAACAGCATATCGAGGGTAGAAGCTTGGCCTCCATTTCAGGTTTCGGCCAGTCACGTAGCTAACTTACATGGGATCCTAGCATTTTTGTATAATGACTAAACTTTCTTTCCCTTTCTTTTCTACTTTTCTCAATCCATGTCTCATTTTTAATGTTTAAAATTTATCATTATTACTTAATTTTTGTTAGAATAGGAGGTATATTGAGCTCATAACTTCATCTTTATGTATGTGTCTACGAATTAATCTGCCTTGAACAGTTGGACACACCCAAGTTCTCTAATTTGTAGGAGTGAAAGTGGAAATAACTTCCATTCTCGTCTGGTTGAGCTTTGCTTTTCTTTCCCCGCTATATATCGTTTCTTAGATTATTGCTGTTGGTGGGATTTTCTATTATTATTAAGCCACCACCTCCCAGGCATGTGGCATAATATAGCATATATAGGTTAGTGTATGGTCGAATTGCAACTTTCTCCGACATTTCTTGCCCCTTTGAGCCCTCTTGCAGCCGTGCTAAAATTTATTTCCCATCGCCTATAGCGCATATGAATCAAGTTCGTTTTCTATAGTCCAATTGTCGGCGGTTCCTGGTGTAATTTCAACTCAGCGTAATTTTTTAAATTAATTTTTAAATTTTATTTGTTTTAAAAATATTAATTTTTTTAAATATTAAGAGATATTTTAAAAAATATTTTATAAATAAGATAAAATTAAATAGATTTATAATCCATTTATAATAATAGTGAGTATTTTCATTCCAGAGGACATAGAACATATTTTGGCTATCTCACTCGGTTTGTTTCCAAGGGAGGATAAATTGATTTGCCACCTTAATAAATTTGGATCTTACTCAGTAAAGACTGCCTATAAGCTAGCATGCCAACTCAAACTAGCAGATCACTCATCCTAAAATGGGGATCCGAGTCCTTCATTGCAACAGCAACTGGCTAAGTTCTGAAATTCTTTTTGGAAGTTGAATTTGCTGAGTAAGATAAAAATTTTTGTTTGGACCTTTGCATTGAGAAGCTCCCCAGCAAGACTAATCTCCAAAGACGTCTACGTTGGACTCCCACAAAGTGTGGTTTTTGCAGTACAGCAGAAACGTTGCATCACTTATTTTTTGCTTGTCCACATGCAGTTGCTGTATGGCTAAATTCACCACTCAGGCTTCGCTCCTCCTTTCTATCGAGTCATAATATGATAGACTGCTGGTCGTCCTTGTGCTCATCTTTACTATCTTATCCCGATGGAAACAACCCTATCCAATTAGTTGGCTTCTTGTTGTGGTATATGGAAGAATCGTAATGCCCAAATCTTTAATAATCATGCGGAGGATTTTAGGTTTGTTATCACAGAAGCAGTTAAACATCAAGAGAATTTCTCTCATGCAAACTCTCTCGAGTCTCCTGCTCTGCAACAATATCTCCATACCAGCACCTGGTCACCACCACCATTTACTTTTTTGAAATTGAACTTTGATGCAGCTGTTGATGAAGTAAAAAACCGTGGGGCCTATGCAGTTGTAGTAAGAGATCATTTAGGCCATTTAATCAAATGGAGGTGTCGTCAGTGGAATTCTTTTTCGGATCCTCTTATTTTGGAAGGTCTTGCTTGTAGGGAGGCACTCCTCTTGGCCAGGAACCTTAATATTTCTCGAGTGATTGTGGAAGGAGATTCTGCTATTGTGATCAAAGCTTGCTTAAGTCCCCTGCTCTAGCTGTTATTGAAGACATCATCTTTGATGTTAAGGAATTAGCTAAGCGATGAGTGGAGGTTCGTTTTTTGGCTATTAGACGGGCAAGTAATCATACTGCTCATTTTTTGCTAAGAAATTTCAGATGTAATGCTTTCTTGCAAGCTCATTTTGTAAGCCTTTCTGACTTTTAATACTATTTCTATTTTTTAAGGAAAAAAAATTTTAGGGGTCGAAAAAAAAGAAAATAAACTTTTGAAATGAATTTACTAGTACAAATTAATTAAGCCTATATGGTCTTACTCTTGATATCCATTAAGCGTATATGAAAAGTTTATGATCATCATTATTATTATTAATGTACTCCTCAACACAAGACTGGTTCAACTCAAGTAAAATTATTTTGGTATACTGACTCATGTTTAAACTATGAAAAGTTTAGACATGGAGGCTACCCAATAAAGTACCGAGTTGCCACTTTTTCGTGATAAAATCATAGAATTCAGTTGCCCCATTTTTGCTGCGAAGAAGTATTATGTATGTGTTTTAATTATAAATAATTAATTTATATTACTATACTTTGACGTTGTTAGGTTTGATTTTATCCTATGGGTTAATTCAATAAATAAGTTATTTGAGTTTTAAAATTAAATTAATTATCTGTACTCCCAGATTTAATTTGACAGCAAATGTATCTGAATAAATCTGAAAGATCTCAAGTTTTATTATCTGATTTTCAATTTTATTTTTTTTAAAAAAAAATTAATTATCCGTTAAATCGTGTATTTTTATTTAAAATTAAAATTTTTATATAAATTCAATTCAATTAATTTTTTTAATTTAATTTTTTAATTTAAAAATTATAAGAAGTTAGCCTAAGGAATTAATTAAAAAATTTAGGAAACTCAATTATTTTGTCAATAAACCGTATTGCTCAACAACTCATGCACTAACTAGTCCCTTCGGTTTATAATTTATAATTATTTTTTTATCAATGTCTTGAACTTTGAAGTAGTATTAAGTTATTTTTGTTTTATAATTCACTTAAGAAGGCTATATTATTAATATGATAAATAATTATTGTGTTTATTATACATAATGATACAATTAAAAAAAATAATTAACATTTCTTATAGTGGAAAGAATATTTTAAATTAAATAATATCTTTCGTCATGTATTAATGATAAATTAGAAATGTAGCCTTGCTATGCACGTGTATATATATATAAGTTTGTTACTAATTAAAAATAAAAAAATAGATTTAAGAAATTATAAAATAATTATAATATTTATAATAAATAATGATAAAATTATAAAAAAATTAATTAACATTTCTTATAATGGAAGGAATATTTTAATTAAATAATATCTTTAGATGATAAATTAGAAATGTAGTCGTGCTTTGCAGGTGTATATATATAGTTTGTTATTAATTAAAAATGGAAAATAATTTTTAAAAAATTATAAAAATAATTATTATATTATTATAAATAATGCTAAAATTAGAAAAAATTAATTAATATTTCTAATAATGGAAGGAATATTTTAAATTAAATAATATCTTTAGCCATGTATTAATGATGAACAAGAAATATATATGTGCTTTTACGTGTGTGTCTATCTATATATATATATATATATATATATATATAAGTTTGTTATTAATTAAAAGTAGAAAATAATTTTAAGAAACTATAAAAATAATTATTATGGTTATTATAAATGATGGTAAAATTTAAAAAAAAAATTAATATCTCTAATAATGAAAGGGATATTTTAAATTAAATAACATCTTTAGCCATGTATTAATGATATATATTTTATTTTATATTATTTATGTACAATAATTTTTTTTATATTTACATATATATATATAAATTATGAAAATTTCAATAAAAATTTATAATTAAAATTTAAACCTAATTAATAACAATTTAAAATATAATGAATTATAATTCTGTATGAGTAGGTGGTGAACTATAAATACTGATTTCCAGTATCTGAAAAAATACACCCAACTCAACTCAGCTGAGTTGGCACAGTTACGCTCGAAATCCTTTCCGTCTCTCATCTCCATTATCTCTAAAAAAATGTAAAAACTTCACTGTATCAATCTTTCACCATAATGGCGCTTCCCCTCCTACCAAACCCTAGCAAAACCTCTTCAGCGCCCGGCTAGTGGACGCTGCTCCTCTCTCTAACCTTGTACGTTGATCCTATTTATCTATAGTCGGTTTCTTAATCAAGAATTTGGATGGCGTCAACGCCACCGCACTGCTCAATCACTGCAACCAAGCCTTATCAGAACCAACCTTACCCACAGAATCACTTAAATAATCACCGTCAAAGCCACCACCAGAACCCCCATCGTCGCTGGACTAATCAGAAAGTTGCTCTTGCTAAGCCTCCTCTATCTCCCTCCCCCCGCAATGCACCAAAACCCAGTGCTTCCACCGCCGCCACCCCTCATACCCAGAATCCTACCTTCCCTTCTCTCTCCACTCTTCAATCACAGAAATCTGAGCATGCTGCCGATTTTTCGGGTCGCCGCTCCACCCGATTCGTATCCAAGCTCCACTTTGGGCGTCCTAAGGCCACTCTCAGTACCCGCCACACCTTAGTCGCAGAGGAAGCTTTGCAACACGTGGTCCTGTATGGGAAAGATGATAAGGCCCTGGAGAATGTGTTGCTCAATTTCGAGACTCGGTTCTGTGGCTCTGATGATTATACTTTCTTGCTTCGGGAGCTTGGAAACAGAGGAGAATCTTCTAAAGCTATCCAATGCTTCGAGTTTGCAGTGAGAAGAGAAAAGAGGAAGAACGAGCAAGGAAAGTTAGCTAGTGCCATGATCAGTACTCTTGGTAGATTAGGTGAAGTGGAGCTTGCAAAGGCAGTGTTTGAGACTGGTCTTAGAGAGGGTTATGGTAACACTGTTTATGCTTTCTCTGCTTTAATTAGTGCTTATGGGAGAAGTGGTTATTGCAACGAGGCTATTAAAGTGTTTTATTCAATGAAGGATTATGGGCTGAAGCCGAATTTAGTCACTTACAATGCTGTGATTGATGCGTGTGGAAAAGGGGGTTGGGAGTTTAAGAAAGTAGTAGAGATCTTTGATGAAATGCTGAAAAATGGAGTGCAACCAGACCGAATTACATTTAATTCACTGCTTGCTGTGTGTAGCAGAGGGGGGCTATGGGAGGCAGCAAGGAGTTTGTTTGGTGAAATGGTGAATAGAGGGATTGACCAAGATGTGTTCACTTATAATACGCTTTTGGATGTTCTTTGTAAATGCGGGCAAATGGAAGTGGCTTTTGAGATCATGTCTGAGATGCCTGCCTCGAATGTATTGCCTAACGTTGTTACTTACAGTACTATGATTGATGGATATGCTAAAGCTGGTAGATTAGATGACGCTCTTAATTTGTTCAATGAAATGAAGTTTCTGGGGATTGGTTTGGATAGAGTTTTATATAATACTTTACTTTCTGTTTATGCTAAGCTTGGAAGGTTTGAGGAGGCATTGGATGTTTGTAAGCAGATGGAGAATTCTGGTATTAGGAAAGATGTTGTGACTTATAATGCGCTTCTTGGTGGGTATGGGAAACAGCGCAAGTATGATGAGATGAGGAGAGTGTTCAAGGAGATGAAAGGGGCGTGCATATCACCTAATTTACTAACTTATTCAACCTTGATTGACGTTTACTCAAAAGGTGGTCTATATAAGGAAGCAATGGAAATTTTTAGGGAGTTTAAACAGGCAGGCTTGAAGTCTGATGTTGTTCTTTATACTGCACTTATAGATGCTTTGTGCAAGAATGGGTTAGTGGAATCTGCTGCTACTGTACTTGATGAGATGACTAAGGAGGGAATTAGGCCAAATGTTGTCACTTATAATTCTATAATTGATGCTTTTGGCCGGTCAGCAACAGCACAATGTGTGGTGGATGATGCTGGTGAAGCCAGTGAATTACAGGTTAAGTCTTCATCTTCAATAATTGTTCAGGAAGTTCAGGAATCTATTCAAAGTAAGGTGACTGATAGGGACGACAGTAGGATCATAAAGATTTTTGGGCAGCTTGCTGCTGAGAAGGAAAGTCAAGAAAACAACTGTGGCAGGCAGGAAATTATGTGCATTTTGGGTGTCTTCCGGAAGATGCACGACCTGGAGATCAAACCAAATGTTGTCACATTCTCTGCCATTTTAAATGCTTGCAGGTGGTAAATCAGCATTAAATTGTTGTCATTTACTATTGTAAAATTATTTTCCATATGATGAATGTTTAAAATTGAGACTATATTTTGACTTTGTTGTCCTGATGCAGCTAAGAATTTTACTGACAGGATTTCATTTATTTTGGATTTTGTATCTAGGGAAAATATAGTTCTTGACAAAGGAAAATTGTTTCTCTAGCAATCGAAAAATAAAACCTGCAAACTGATAGTAATAGTTGAAATGTGGATTAAGCAAATATTACAAGGACTCTAGCTCATTTAGAAAATGAATGAGATTATCAGATTTTTGAAGTGGAAGGAATGTGTTTTGTTGCCTGTCACCTTCTGTCTGCCTTGTATCCTAGCTTGTTTCAGATACTTTAGGGAAATTTAACTTCAAATATGAATATGGTTTCATTTGTGTCTTTCTGAATGCAGTCGATGTGACTCCTTTGAAGAAGCTTCAATTTTGTTGGAGGAACTTCGATTGTTTGATAATCAGGTTTATGGTGTAGCGCATGGATTTCTAATGGGTTACAGAGAAAACATTTGGGTGCAGGCTCAGTCCCTATTTGATGAAGTAAGGTTGATGGACTCTTCAACAGCTTCTGCCTTTTATAATGCTCTGACTGACATGCTATGGCACTTTGGTCAGGTTAGCATACCAATAATTATACTGTTTTTGGTCTTTTGGCTGGTTAGGTTGCACCATGTTTTATACTCCTGACATATTTTCAGAAACGAGGCGCCCAATTGGTAGTGCTTGAAGGGAAACGTCGGCAAGTATGGGAGAATGTCTGGACTGATTCTTGCTTAGATTTGCATCTCATGTCTTCTGGCGCTGCTAGGGCGATGGTTCATGCATGGTTGCTGAACATTCGCTCTGTTGTGTTTGAGGGCCATGAATTGCCAAAATTGTTAAGGTGAGCAATTGTTCGCACTTCTACTTTAGAGATTGTATCTGTTATGACGTTTCAACTTCATGAGGAACAATTCTGTAAACTTGTTCTTTTTCTTTCAGCATTCTGACTGGATGGGGCAAGCATAGTAAAGTAGTAGGTGATAGTGCACTGAGGCGAGCTGTTGAGGCACTTCTAATTGGCATAGGTGCACCCTTTCGGTTATCCAAATGCAACTTAGGTCGATTTACATCAACGGGATCTGTTGTTGCTGCCTGGCTAAGAGAATCTGGCACACTAGAAGTTCTTGTACTTCATGATGATAGAACTCATCCTGAAAATGTGAGGTTTGGTCGGATCTCTAATTTACAGATGCTTCCCTTGTAGCTGTTTGTATCATGTTTCAAATTCTTGTTGCCCTCCGCTGTAACATTTTCATATATATTTCATTTCCTTTTCTCTCTCTCTGAATCTTTCTCACACTCGCACAAACATCAGGTGCATGCTTGCACATTCCCATTTGCAGTTCTACTCATTGAAGGGCATTGCCCTTATCTCATGGGCGAAGGCAAGCCATTGGAGTTGTAGTGCTTTATTTGCATTTGAATTTATGGCTCCAGGGATTGTCCACAGACGTGAGAGGCCGCATCCTAAACTCTTATAACTTTCAACTGGATAGCATTTTTAGGAAATCGATCGAGCACTCTTGTCGTACAGAACCAATTATGTTCATATTTAATAGTCGTTGAAGGCATTATTATCTCATGCCATTTCAGGCTAACGGTTTTGGTCGATCAAATCTGTTACTGTAACAATTGGCAGCAACTGGTTGGATGATGCATGTTTCACTCCATTGAAAAAACAGATAACTGTTTTTCTTGAGAAATTATTTCATGCGATAAATAAATTTTGACCGTCTATATAATACTTATTATAATCAATCAATCAATAGTAGTCATTTTAACAATTGGATCTATAATTTTACGCCCTTTAAAGTTCAATGGAAACGTACAGTTTTAGACAAGGATCTGTGCAATTCTAAATTAACTTTATCAGAAATCTTGTAAAGAAATAAGAAATATTGGTAGTCCGTCATTAAATTTTTGTCTCAGAATGATTTGGTATGTGCATTTTTGTCCTTGGTCGTATTAGAAGATGCTCATAGTTTCAGCATTGCAAAGGATGTGAGTTGAAGTTGAAGCAGTAGCAGGAATAATGAGAGTCGGGCGGAGAACCATTTAAATCATTTTAAGGGAAAAATAAATGAAAAGGTCACCGCACCAAATCTTATAGCCCTGCTATTATACAAGAGCACAGTTGCAGTTTACTTCCTTAATTTTGACGGCCTCTAGCTATCTTCCAGCAACGTGGGGAGAACAGTATTCTCGGGTTAACGTTGGATACGCATTAGAGAGTCCAGATCATGCTTTGTTCTAGAGCTCGATTAATTGAAAGAGCAAGATCAAATTCATAATTACGACCCTGTTTCCTTCTCATTGCAACATTTTTGTTCTTCTTATCTAAATGAGAAGTGGATCATGTCATATGTTATATGCTTAGTAAACAGCAAAGGCACGTATTTTGACCTTTTCCAATTTCGTGGTTTTTGTTAGTGATGTGCTCCACCATTTTTGCAAAGGGTTATTATTAGAGGATAATCCATATAATTATAGTATGGATTGATTACACCTTACATTTTATAACAACTATAATAAATTTATTATACCTTCAATAGTTATATTCTAAAATTTTTCATACATATTAAAAACTAATAAAGTTAATTTATTATACCTTCAATAGTTATATTCTCAAATTTTTCATACATGTTAAAAACTAATAAGATTTAGACATATATAGTAAATTTTCATCAAGGGCAAATCGATAATTTCATTCCAAAGGAGCAAATGAATTTTTTTTTTAATTTATTGGCCCAAATAGGTAAAAATGTAGAGTATATATATATATATATTAATAATATTTTTGTTTTGGATTGTGACCTAATTAAGGGTGAGCATTCGCTCCACTCGATTCAAAATTCAACCAAACTTATTTAAAATTGAAAATTTATTATTTTTAAAAATTAAATCAAACTGATTTTAATAAGAAATCAAATCAAATTGAATTGGTCTAATTCAATTTGATTCAATTTGGTTTAATCAGTTATAAATTTTTTATTTTTTACACTTTATTTATAAAATAAAGTATTTTAAAATTTAATTAAAATATTTTAATCTTAATATGATCTAATCTCTCTATATTTTTTAAAATAATATTATCACTAATCGGTTTGATTTTTTTGATTTTTTTTTTATCAAAATTAAACTGAACTGAAATACTATAAAATTTTAAAATTAAAAATTAAATTGAATTGAAATGAATAAAAAACCAAACTGAATTTTTAAATTAGTTCGGTTTGTTCAGATTTTCGGTTTGAACCAAATCCTTGCTCAACTCTACTAGCAATCAGAATTCCAACCTACTGCACTATCCTTTATGGGTGAACTTTTGAACGGCCTTGTAGAGAAGCAGGTAGACATGCTGCACTCACCACTTCAATTTTCTTGGTTTGAATCTCTAGGTGTTTCAAGAATTATCTTTGAACTTTTTCTCAACTTAATGGACAAAACAGTGTCGAAGTCTATATTTCATGTTGCAATGACACGATTTACTTTGCATGAAAATAACTTGCGGCGGCAGAAAGCATAATGTAGCATATTACACAGTGCGATTATAGGTAGCAGCGGCCTTGCGAGCACCATGTCAAAACTTGTTGAGATTTCATTCCACATATACTTGAACCAAGCATCGTGTATATTCTAGTTGTATGGTAACGTGAATAGTATCCTTGCTCTTTTGTCCTCCGCTATAAGTACTATTATCCACTAGTTACCATTTGCAGCAAGTAACAAGCTCTCACTCGACTGAAAGCATTTTGCTATAATCTTCATATGATTTTGTTTCCAATCCATCCGAGATAAATATGGGGACTTTACTGAAAAAGGTTGCTAGGCTTGCTATAATACTATTTACGTTGATGACTTCAAATATCATCCAGACGATTGCTTGATAAGGACCATATTGTTATCTATAAAGGCGATGGTGGTGGTGTTACTAGTCGAGGTGTTAGAGCTCATATAAGCAATAAGGTAGCAGTTGGTTTAAAAAGGGGTGTTGGTGTTGGTGGAGGTGGAGATAGTGGTTCAGGAGTAAAGCAGGGAGGTGTTGGTGGTGAGTTTAAGGTAGATGGAAGTACTAGTAATAATATAGAAACTGGAGGTGTTAGTGTTAGAGTTGGAAGTGGCAGTGTTAGTAATAAGGAAAGTCATGGTGGTGGAGATAGTAGCTTAGGACTAGAGGGAGATACCGATAATGGAGTTGGGGGAGGTAAGAGTGGAGGAGTTGGGGGAGGTGGTAGTGTTGATAACGTAGGAAGTCGTAGTGGTGGAGGCGATTCAAGATCTAGGGGAGATCAAGGTGGAGTTGGAGAAAGTGTTGGTGGCAATGTTGGTGTTGGTGGAGGTGGTAGTTTAGGAGCTGGAGGAGGTTCTAGTATTGGTGTTTGGGGAGGTAGAGGTACTGCTAACAATATAGGAGTAGGGGGAGGTGTTAGTGGTGAAGATGGAGGAGGTGGTGGTATTGGTAATAGGAGATTTCATGGAAGTAGAGGTGATAATTTAGGAGCAGTGGGAGGTGTTGGTGGTAGACTTGGAGGAAATGGTAGTGTTGGTAACGGAGAAAGTCATGGTAGTTGTAGAAATATAATATTTGATGTTGTCTTTCATAATAAAGATTACAACCTATTTATATATAAAAGACGGTATCTAAACAGGAAAGAAAATCAAGTCTATAATTATACAATCCCTAAGATTAAGCAACTAACTCATTTATCAATATTTACTTCCTATATTAATATATTTACTTCCTATAATCTATAACACTCCCCCTCAAGTTGGAGCATAAATGTTAATCATATCCAACTTGTTACATATATAATCAACTCGTCCCATACAACTTAACAGACACCGAATTTGTAAACCCAACTTCTTCCAATAATTGACGTACCCACAAAACTTCACAAACGGTTTTTGCCATGACTCGACATTTAGATTCAGCACTAGAACAGGAGACCACATTTTCTCAGCTTGGTAAAACGCCTTACTGTGAATAGAATTTCGAATCCGTGAACAGTACTCGTGACTCGTGAACAGTACTCGAGGAACAGTACTCGTGAACAGTACCCGAGGAACAGTACTCGTGAACAGTACCCCCGAGAAACAGTACTCGTGAACAGTACCCGATGAATAATTCCCGTGAACAATACTTGATGAATAATTCCCGTGAACAATACTTGATGAATAATTCCCGTGAACAATATCTGATGAACAGAGCCCTAAGTCTCCAAGTGTTACCCTTTATGGATAACCCAAATGAACATAAACCTAAGTCTCCAAATGTTACCAATAATTCCCGTGAACAATATCTGATGAACAAAGCCCTAAGTCTCCAAGTGTTACCCTTTATGGATAACCCAAATGAACATAAACCTAAGTCTCCAAATGTTACCCTTTATAAGTAACCCAAATGAATAGAGCCCTAAGTCTCCAAATATTACCCTTTATGAGTAACCCAAAATGAACAGAGCCCTAAGTCTCTAAATGTTACCCTTTGTGAATAACCCAAATGAACAGAACCCTAAGTCTTCAGATGTTACTCTTTATGAGTAACCCAAATGAACAGATCTAAATGTTACTCTTTATGAGTAACCCAAATGAACAGAGCGCTACGTCTCCAAATGTTATCCTTTATGAGTAACCCAAATGAACAGAGCCCTAAGTCTCCAAATGTTACCTTTTATGAGTAACCCAAATGAACAGAGTCCTAAATCTCCAAATGTTACTCTTTTATGGGTAACCCAAATAAACAGAGCCCTAAATCTCCAAAAGTTACTCCAAAAGTTACTCTTTATGGGTAACCCAAATGAATAGTATCAAAAAGACGCCTTCACCCAACACCCAAACGGCAAATGAACCACGAATCTGACAAGGGAGCTGCAAGGCAACTTTGGCATCCTCTCTAGGTGAACGGTGAGAGACAAATATTATCCTAGATAGATAACACAAAAGAACAGGAGTCCTGAGTCTCCAAAAATTTAAAACTTGACGAGAGAGAAAATAAATCTCTACAAACCTGGCTCTGATACCATGTAGAAATATAATATTTGATGTTATCTTTCATAATAAAGATTACAACCTATTTATATATAAAAGACGGTATCTAAACAGGAAAGAAAATCAAGTCTATAATTATACAATCCCTAAGATTAAGCAACTAACCCATTTATCAATATTTACTTCCTATATTAATATATTTACTTCCTATAATCTATAACAGTAGTGAAGGTACTTTAGGAGCTGGGAGAGGTACAAGTGTTGGAGTAGGAGGTAGCAATGGCAATAATGTTGCTGGTGTTGGAGGAGATACAAGTGGTGGAATCAATGAAGCTGGAGGTGCTAGTGGTAATATAGGGGTGGAGGGAGGTGTTAATGGAGTTGGAGGAGGTGTTGGTAGTGGAGGATGTTATGGTGGTGGAAGTGGTTTAAGTGGTATTATTGGAAATACTAGTGCTAGTAGCGGAGTTGGAAGAGCTAGTGGTATTGATAATGGAGGAAGTCGTGGCAGTGGAAATGGAAGTTTAGGAGCCAAAGACAGTGCTAGTGGTGGAGTTGGAGGAGATGGTGAATTAGGAGTTGGAGGAGGTGCAAGTGGTGGAATAAGCAGAGGTGAAGGTAGCAATGGTAGTATAGGATATCAATGGATGAGTTGAACGAGGTGGTTGTGTAGGTAATGGAGGGAGTCATGGTGGTGGAGGTGGCTTAAGAGATGGAGAAGGTACAAGTAGTGGAGTTGGAGGAGGTAGCAATATTAGTGTTGGAGGAGGTGGTGGTTTAGGAGCTGCAGGAGGTGTTAGTGGTGGTGGGGTTGGGGGAAGTGGAGTTATTATTGGTAATATAAGTATTGGTGGTGGAATTGGTGGTATCGGTAATGCGAGAAGTCGTGATAGTGAAAGTAATGGTTTAAGAGCTGGGAGTGATGCTAGTGGTGGAGTTCGAGAAGGTGGTGGATTAGGAGTTGGAGGAGGTGTAAATAGTGGAATAAGCAGAGATGGAAGTAGCAATGGTAGTATAAGAGCTGGGGAAGGGATTAATGGAGAAGTTGGAAGAGGTGGTAGTATAAGTAGTGGAGGGAGTCATGATAGTAAAGGTGGTTTAGGAGCTGGGAGAGGTACAGTTAATGGAGTCGAAGGAGCTAGCAATTTTAATGTTGGTGGAGGTACTGATTTAGGAGTTGTAGGAGGCACTAGTGGTGGTAGTAGGGTCAGAGAAGGTGGAGGTCCTGTTGGTAATATATCTGTTGGTGGGGGTATTGATGGTGGAGTTAGAGGAGCTGGTAGTATCAGAAACGAAGGAAGTCATGGTAATGGAAGTAGTAGTTTAGTAGTTGGGGGTAGTGTTGGTAGTGGAGTTAGAGGAGATGTTGGATTAGGAGTTAGAGGAGGAGCAAGTGATGGAATTAGTGGAGGTAGAGATACTGGTAGTAATATAAGAGCAGGGGGAGGTACTAGTGAAGGAGTTGGAGGAGATGGTGGTGGTGGTTTAGGAGCTACAGGAGATGCTAATGGTAGTGGTGAGGTTGGAAGAGGTGTTAGTGACAGAGTTGGAGGAGTTGGTGGTATTAGTAATGCGAAAAATCATGATATTAAAAGTGGTGGTTTAGAAGCTATAGGCAGTGTTTGGTGGTGGAGTTGGAGGAGGCATAAGTGGTGAATTTGACAAAGGTGAAGGTATCAGTGGCAATATAGGAAGTGGGGGAGGTACCAATGGAGGAGTTGAAGGAGCTGGTAGTGTTAGTAGTGGAGGAACTCATGGTGGTGGAGGTGCTTTAGGAGTTGGGGGAGGTACAGATAGTAGAATTGGAGGAGGTGATAGCGGTAGTTTAGGAGATGTAGGAGGTGTTCATAATGGTGGCGAGATTGGAAAAGGTGGAGATACTATTGGAAATATCAGTATTGGTGGTAGAGTTGGAAGAACTAGTGGTATTGATAATTGGAGAATTGTGGTAGGGGAAATGGTAGTTTAGGAGCTTGAGGCGATGCTAGTGATGGAGTTGGAGGAGTTAGTGGTTTAGGAGTTAGAGGAGGTGCAAGTGGTGGAATAAGCGAAGGTGGAGGTCATAAATGGTAGTATAGGAGCTGAGAGACGTATCAATGGACGAGTCAGAGGAGGTGGTAGTGTAGGCAATGAAGAAAGTCGTAGTGTTAGAGGTGGTTTAGTAGTTGAGGGAGGTACAATAGTAAAGTTGGAGGTGGCAATGTTTGTAACGACTCGAAAACCGGACCGCTACCGGCACTAGGATTCAGATCGACTTAAGGTTGCTGGGACCCGTAGCAAGCCTATTATACATCTTGAACACCTGATAAAATCCCATACATGATCATACATTTTCATAAAAAATTTAAACTTTCCATATACCAAACTTGACCTGTGCATGCACCATAACTTTATACATACAAACCCCATACTAGAGCCCTCATCAAATGCTCTAGTTGGGTCAACATTATATACATCAAGCTTGATTCAACATATAACATCATTAAAAATATTTACATAAAGATCATGTACAACAGAGATTTACAATCTGTCAATAGGGCCAAGCACAATATTATCCTCAAAACATTACTTTACATTACGTTACATTACATTATATGTCATCTCATGTCCACTACTAATCTATTACATAGACTATACCATAACCTTGTTGACTTTCTCATAGCTAACTGTGCTCCTACAAACCTGGGAGTTAGGGGAAATGGGTGAGCTACTAAAGCCCAGTGAGCAGAACAGTAAAACAATTTAAATACATATGCTTTCATGAAATGCATCACAACACAAACAATTCACATCACGGATGGACTTGTCACCAATAACCCTCTCCATAATCCAACTGTGCTAGGGGCGTAGAATGGGCATCACTGGTCTTTCTCTTAACATAACATAACATAACATATCCAATGTGCCAGGGGCGTAGAATGGGCCTCACTGGTCTTTCTCTCACATCGTGGGCGTAAAATGGGTCTCACTGGACTTCCATACCGTACCATAACATGTCATATCGAGGGCTAGTGGGTCATCTAATATCCATCCACATCAACATCATATTATGCAATGTATCATATTCGTGAATTCTAATGCAAAACAACCTAGTACATATCATGGCATTCGTGATGCATGAACATGCTAAAAATTTCATTTACTTTAAAACATAGTTCAGTTCTACTCACCTCTGACTGACTCTGAAACAGCTAACACTGCTGATCTCCTCGGTTTCTCGGGTCCGATCCTACACAGGTAGACTCAAATGAGGGACCAAACAAACTCTATAGAGACTTTAAACATCTCCCCAAAAACCCCTAAAACATCATCAAAACATGCATAGAAAACTAACAAAGGAAGGCTGGACAGGGGACTTTCGGCGGCAGGTTCGGCGGCCGAAGGTCCCTCCAGATCCGAAAGTCAGGCACTTTCGGGGGCAAGGTTCGGCGGTCGAAACTCACTCTAGAGCCGAAAGTCACCAACCTTCTGGGGCAGGTTCGGTGGCCGAAACTCCCCTCCAGAGTCGAAAGTCCTTGCTTTCGGGGGTAGTTTAGGCGGCCAAAGGCTGCCTCCCCAGGCAGGTTCAGCGGCCGAAACTGCCTTCGGCGGCCGAACCTGGACTCTCCCAAAGGGCAGAACCCGATTCTGCCTCTCACATCCAGCCACCAAAAACCTCACAACATGCATTCAACTCTTCTAAAACATGCATAGACACTTATTCAAGCATATAGGGGCATAAAACTAGTCTAAACCCCAACAAACATCAACATGGCATCACATTTCTCATTAAACTAACATAAACCCTAACATTTTACATCTACTCTAAACATGCATTAAAACCCTTAAAACCCCTCAAAACTTACTTAAAACATAAAAGAAGGTGAGGATCTACGCTTACCTCTTGAAGATCGAGAGGAGAGGTATAATACCCGGCTAGACTCTGGCATTGAAATTCCTGCTTTCTGGCGGAATCTCAGATGTCGAAACTCTCTAGAAGGGTAAAATATGTTTTTCTAAAATGTTTTCATGTGTTTTTGAGGTTTTAAGTAAGAAAGAAATTGAGTTTTTGAAAGAAAAGCACCAAGGAAGGAAAGCCAGGTTCCGCCGCCGAACATGGTGCAGTTTAGGGAGCACCTTTGGCCTCCGAAGGTGGTCTGGCCAGCCACCTATAAAAGGCTCCATGTCCAAAAATGGGCGAGTTTTCTTCTCTATTTTCGGGCAAAGGTGAGTCCATGCCCTTCCATGGTTAGTTTTGATGTTTTCCTTCAAATCATTCATGTTTTTTATGAGTTTTAACTTGGTTTTGAAGATTTTTGAGCAAAAATCGAAGTTTGGAAACTTGGAGACTCCGGAGCCCATTTCCTCCACAACTCCAAGTTTGGATCGCCTCTCCCCTCAATCTTCAAGAGGTAAGAGTAGATCCTCACCTCCTTTTATGTTTTGAGTAAGTTTTGAGAGGTTTTAAGGAGGTTTTATGCATGTTTTGAGTAGTTGTAAATGTTAGGGTTTATGTGAGTTAAATAATGTAATGCATGTTAAATGTGTTGCTATGTGGTTGTGGTTGGGGTATAGACTAGTTTTATGCCCCTAAATGCTTAAGAATGTGTTTATGCATGTTTTTGCATGGTTTGGTTTGAGTTTGGAAGGTTTGGGAGGCAAAATGTGCATGAGAGGCTGAGTTCTGCCATTTTGGAAGAACTCAGGTTCGGCAGCCGAAGCCATGTTCAACTGCCGAACCTGCCTGTGGAGATGGTTTAGCCTCCTAAACTTGCTCCCGAAAGTTTGGACTTTCGGCTCTGAAGTGGAGTTTCGGCCGCCGAACCTACCGCCGAAGGTTGGTGACTTTCGGCTCTGGACAGCCTTTCGGCCGCTGAACCCTGCCCCCGAAAGTGCCTGACTTTCGGCTCTGGAGGGACTTTCGGCCGCCGAACCTGCCCTGTTCAACCTTCCTTTGCATGTTTTCTATGATTGTTTTATGATGTTTTAGGGGGTTTTTGGGGAGATGTTTAGAGTCATGTTAGAGTTTGTTTGGTCCCTCATTTGAATCCACCTGTGTAGGTTCGGACCCGAGGAACCGAGGACCCTAGCAGTGAGATAGTTGCTTCAGAGTCAGCCTGAGGTGAGTAGAATGGATCTTTATATTTCAAAGTAAATAAATTTTGAGCATGTTCATGCATCACGAATGCCATGTTATATATTAGGTTGTTTGCATTAGAATTCACGAATATGATGCATTGCATTAATTATTGTTGATGTGGATGGTTATTGGATGATCCATTAGTCCTCGATATGAGATGATATGGTATGGTACGGAAGTTCAGGTCGAGACCCATTCTACGCCCCTGACACATTGGAATGCTATGTTATGTTATGTTATGTTATGTTAAGAGAAAGACCAGAGGCCCATTCTACGCCCTGGCACTATTGGATTATGTAGAGGGCTATTGGTGACAATTCCATACTTGATGTGATTTGTTTGTGATGTGATGCATTTCATGAAAGCATGAATCTTAATATATTGTTTTACTATTCTGCTCACTGGGCTCTAGTAGCTCACCCCTTTCCCTTAATCCCCCAGGCTTGCAGGTTCAGAATAGATTGGGAGGTCAGCAAGAGTAGAAGCTTAATGTATGTAATAGTTTAGTTGTGGACATGAAAGATAATGTAATGTAAGGTAATGTAAGACATTGTATAGATTTGTATTGAGGATTAGTATTGTGCTTGACCCTAGAGTTTTTGGTTAATCCCTTTTGTTCATGATCATTGTGAAATGTTTTTATTAATGTATTGAGAAATGTAAACCAAGTTTGATGTATGTAATGTTGACCCAACTAGAGCATTTGATGAGAGCTCTAGTGTAGGATTTTTATGTTTTCAGTTTCAGTGCATGCACAGGTCGAGCTTGGTGAATGAAAAAGTTTAAAGTTTTTATGTAAATGTATGATCATGTATGAGAATTATCATGTATGACAGGTTGTATGTTAGGCTTGCTATGGGTCCCGGCGACCTTAAATCGATCTGGATCCTAGCGTCGGTAGCGGTCCGGTTTCGGGTCGTTACAAGAGGTGATCCAAACTTGGAGATTGGGAGAAATCGAACTCCGGGGGTCTCCAAGCTTCAAAACTTTAATCTTAGCTCAAAAATTTTCAAAACAAAGTAAAAACTCATCAAAAACTTGAAGGGATTGAAGGAAAACACAAAATTAACTACGGAAGGGCGAAATCTCACTTATGCCCGAAAAAAGAGAGAGAAAACTCGTCCATTTTCGGACATGGGGCCTTTTATAGGTGGTTGGTCAGACCACCTTCGGGAGCCAAAGGTGCTTCCGCAAAAGCCCAATGTTCGGCGGCCGAACATGAGGTTCAGCGGCCGAACCTGGCTTTCCCTCCTTGGTCTTTTCTTTCAAAACTCAATTTCTTTCCTCGATAAAACCATAAAAACATATAAAAACATTTTAAAAAACTTTTATTTTACTCTTCTAGAAGGCTCCGACATCCGAGAAATTTCGGATTCCAACGGAGATTCCGCCGGAAGGTAGGAATTCCGATACCGGGGTCTAGCCGGGTATTACAATGTTAGTGTTGGTGGAGGTGGTGGTTTAGGAGCTACAAGAGATGCTAGTGGTGGTGATGGAGTTAAGGGAGGTGGAGGTATTATTGGTAATATAGGTATTGATGGTGAAGTTGGAGGAGCTGATGGTATCAATAATGGGAGAAATTGTAATGGTGAAAGTGATGATTTAGAAGGTAGGAGTGGTGCCGGTGGTAGAATTGGAGGTGGAGGTAGTGAAATAAACAGAGGTGGAGGTAGTAACAGTAATATAGAAGTTGGGGGAAGTATTAATGGAGGAGTTGGAGAATGTACAAATAGTCAAATTGGAGGAGGTGGCAATGTTAGTGTTGATGGAGGTGGTGGTTTAGGAGCTGCAAGAGGTGTTAGTAGTGGTGATGGTGGGATTGGGGAAGGTAGAAGTATTGTTGGTAATGTAAGTGTTGGGGGAAGTATTGGTGGGGAGTTGGAGGAGCTAGTGGTATCGATAATGAGAGAACTCATAGTAATGGAAGTGATGATTTAGGAGTTGAAGTCAGCATTGGTAGTAGAGTTGAAGGAGATGGTGGATTAAGAGTTAGAGGAGGTAAAAAGTGGTGGAATTAGTGGAAGTGGAGGTAATAGTGATATTGTAGGAGTTGGGGGAGGTGGTGGTGTTGTTAGTGGAGGAAATAGTGGTAGTAGATACGGTTTAGAAGTTAGGAAAGGTGTAGATAGTGGAGTTGGAGGAGGTAGTAGTGCTAATATTGGCAGAGGTGGTAGTTTAGGAGATACAGGAGGTGCTAGTAGTGGTTTTGGGGTTGGTGGAGTTTTTAGTGTCAGAATTGAAGGAGCTGATGGTATTGGTAACTAATGTGGGAAGTCATAATAGTGGAAATGGTAGTTTAAGAGTTGGGAGAGTTGCTGGTGGTAGAGTTGGAGGAGGTGCAAGTGGTGGAATTAGTGAAGGTGGAGGTACCCATGGTAATATACAAACTAGAGGAGATATTAATAAAAGAGTTGGAGGAAGTGGTAGTATTAATAGTGGAAAAAGTCATAGTAGTGGAGGTGATTTAGGAGTTGAAAGAAGTACAGGTAATAGAGTTGCAAGTGACAGTGCTAGTGTTGGTGGAGATGGTGGTTCAGGAGTTGCAGGAGGTGCTAATGACAGTAGTAGAGTTGGAGGAGATGGAGTTATTGTTGATAATATATATTTTGGGAAAGGTGTTGGTGGCGGAGTTTGAGGAGCTAATGGTATTGGTTATGAAAGAAGTCGTGGTAGTGGAAGTGATGGTTTAGAAGCTGGAGATAGTAATGATAAAGGAGTCAGAGGAGGTGCACATGGTGGAATTAATGGAGGTAGAGGTACCGATGCTAAAATAGAAGCTAAAGCAGGTAACAGTGGAGGAGTTGGAGGAGGTCGTATGTGTCGGTAGTGGAGGAAGTTGTAATGTTGCAGTTTTAGTAGTGGATGAAGTTACGGTAGTGGAGTTGTGTTAAGAGTTGGGAGAGATGGTGGTAATGGAGTTGAAGGAAGTGGAAATGTTGATATTGATAGAGGTGGTAGTTTAGGAGCTGCAAGAAATATTAGTTATGGTGATGGGGTTGAAAGAGGTGGAAGTACCGTTGGTAATATAGGGTTTAGGGGAGATGTTAATAGCAGAGTTGTAGGAGTCGATGGTATTGGTAATGGGAGAAGCTATGGCAGTGGAAGTGATGGTATAAGATTCGAGAACAGTGCTAACAATAAAATTGTAGAAAATACAAGTAGTGGAATTAGAGGAGGTGGAGGTACGGTGGTAATATGAGAGCTGAGGCAACTATCAATGGAG
The DNA here is from genome assembly GCF_001659605.2 of Manihot esculenta. NCBI lineage: Eukaryota > Viridiplantae > Streptophyta > Magnoliopsida > Malpighiales > Euphorbiaceae > Manihot > Manihot esculenta. The sequence goes on from NC_035165.2 coordinate 719,146, forward strand.
GAATTGGAGGAAGTGGTGATATTAGTAATGGTGGAATTCGTGGTGATGGAAGAAATTTAGGGATTGGAGGAGATACAAGTAGTGGAGTTGGAGAAGATGACAATGTTATTGTTGACAGAAGTGGTGATTTAGAAGCTATGGAGGTGCTAGTGGTGGTGGTGAAATATAGGTAATATTGATGATATAAGTGTTGGCGTCGGAGTTGGAGTAGCAGGTAGGTGAAGTAATAGTAGTGGAAATGATGATTTAGGAACCGAGACTAATGCTGGCAGTGGAGTTGGAGGTGGTGGACTAGACTGAAAATTTTGAAAAATATTGCTATATAGTGTGTCGCATGTTCCATTTAAACTAGCCATGCATACTGAATAAATAAAATGATTAATGTCTAAATTAATATATAATTATTTCCAAATAAATAATTAATTATAATTTAATTAAACCTTTACTAAATACATTTGTCTCTATTCTTCGATGTTGGGTAACTTAGCAAGCCACCCATCTGAGTCAACGTACGACAAACTCAAAAATTTGCTAAGCTCAGTTGCATCGAGTTTCTTCACCCAAGGTACACGATTGGAAGTGTCTGCTCCCAGTCCTTTATTATCGACTTCTACATACGTAAAATTCCCTCTGCAACATTACGTAAACAGAGCAGTTAAGGTGACTATAAATTTTAATTAGCATTTCATTTTGGAGTTTAATTAAATAAATAGAAAATAAAAAATAAAAATAAAAATAAAAATAAAATGGAGATGACTAAGAGCAACTGCAAAATTAATCTTACTCTTGGTTTACGTACTCCCAAGCATCCCAACCTTGAGGCACTACGACATCAGAGAAGGTAGAGTTATGGATGACTACAGTAGAATAGGGCCCCCAAGCTCTTCCAAGATAAGCTTTACCAGTCCCATTGATTTCACAATTTTTGAACACAAAGCCACTCTCATGTTCTGCCCATTCTTTCTTTTGTGCTGTTATATATCCAGGTGATTCTGGTTCGTATCTTCCCATGTTAACGAATATTATGCATTTCTGCCGACCCACATGATAAATCTCCGTCAATATATAAGGAAACAAATTCAAAATATATAGCATATAAATTGATCAAGGAAAAGGGTGCCTTGTTATGCTTATATAATAGATGGTTATACATACCTCGTAGATGGATTTGCCTTTGCCAAAAATGAAGTCGACAGCACCTTCAATGTAGCATTTGTGGAAGTAATGTCGACCCTTCTCATCCCAGAAGGTATCTTGTACCCCTAGAAATGTGCAATCATAGAAAGCAGACTTGTCGCCTCTTATTCTGGCGGACACAGCTTGTCCATGTGGGTTGTTATACGTATTCTAAAGCCAAAAACAGAAACGACCAAGTATTTAATCAGTAAACAAGTATATTTATGAAGACAAGCCATAGTTCAGACAATTTCTGTAATGTCTTAACCTTGAATGTAATGCCTTTTGCTACGATGTTTTCAGGATAGGAAGTGAAGGTAGCACTTGTCCCTGTCACTCCATGATCACCCCATTCGATCCTTGTCAACTCACTACCTTCTCCCTGGAGAAAAATGCATGGTTTCTTCACTGGAATAGTTACTTTTTCCCTGCAGCCATGATCGACAATCTAGATAAAACATGTTTTAAAAGGGTTTATTGTTTACCTATATTTTTTTATATGCCAAAACAATTTTATCAATAAGAACGAAAAAAACATGCATGAGGGCGTTAAAACCTAAGCCGAAGCTAAAAGACAAGATTCAAGAGAAATGAGCCAAAAACTAAAGAGAACCCAGCAAAACAAACCAGGAACCAGTGACCACAATCAAGCAAAGATAAAAAAACAAAGTCACAGAAGGCAAACAAATAGAAATACATCAAGAACAGTACTATTTCTGAGAAAGGAACGTAGAGCAGCCAAAAAAAAAAAAAAGAAAAAAAGAAAATTCTTGCTGCTTGTTCAATCCAGGACGCCTCTAACAGAACAAAAAAAATATGCTGAACCAGGGAGAAGCAGCAGCACAACTATCAAGAGAACAAAAAGCAGAAGAAACCTTTTTAATTACCTATATGTTTCAGGAGAGATTCGGATACGAATCCACCGAGTATTAACATCAGGAATTGAATCAATGGCGCTTTGAATTGTAGTGAAGTTTCCATTGCCTGACTGATCAACAGTAATTGTATATGCGACTTTGTAGTTGCTGGATTCATTTAATTGGCAATCCAAAGCCTTGCATACCCATAAACTAGAACAAATGGCTAATACCCAAATGAAAGAAAATGAATGAAAAAACTGCATTTTAAGAAGATTCAAAGAATTAATGGCCTCTTTCTTAGAGCTATGATTTATGAGGAGGTCAATTGGATGTATAAATACTCAAAAACAGCATGTATAATCGTGGAACGCGTGGAAAATTTTTATGCCCATTTTTTAGTGTAGGCAAAACTACACATTAGAATTGACTTATTATAATAATGCATTATGCGAATTTGAAACTTGATTTGTTTATTAAATTTCGGTAGTTGTCAATTAAATTATTAACTTAGCATTTCATATGTTTTTAGCCATTTCTAATAAGAAAATCATAAGATAAAATAACAAATATATAGCATCTTTGATTTCTTTCTTTGTATTTACATAAAAAGATCTGTTATTTATTTCATTGGATCAAAACTAACCGTTTTAAAAGAGAAAGATTATCTTAATTTTGTATTGACTTGTAATAAAAGTAAAAAGTAAAAAAAAAAAAAAAAAAAAAAAAAAAATCCTTGTCAACTTCATTTGAATTTGCTTCTGATGCGTTAGTTAGAATTAGATGATTCTTTTCCGATCTTTGACGAAGAGAATAGTCAAATGGTCGAAAAAATTAGGCAAATTGCATATATGCTATTTCGAATTTGCCATGTTATCTGTGAATCAGCTTATTCTAATTGCTATCATGATTTGAACTCGAATTTTCTCAAAAAAATATTTTGAATTAATAATTCTTGAGTTAATTACTTATATGATATTTCCTCCAAACTTGCGCCGAAAATTAGGCCTGCCATCATTTATTAGGCCTGCAATTATTTATTCGTGTATACTCAATAGATATTTTGAAGACATTGGTTTAAACTGATTAGAAATACATCCAAATTAATCCAATTTAATATTCTATGATAACATTATTAATTTTTATTTAAAAAAAAAAAAAAAGAAAACCAAGAAAATTATTGGCTGCAAATAAGGAATTAAATTTTATTATTTGTTATGTTCACATAAATGTGATGAAGTAGTAAATTCTACATAAGAACTCAACTCATTAGGGGTGTAGTGGGCAGCTTCTCAATCCAACCATCTGTATCAATATACGATAAGTTAATATATTTAGTGAGTTGTGAAGCATCAAATTTCTTTAACCAAGGCACTCGATGGGAAGTATCAGCTCCTGCTCCCGTATTATCAGCCTCCACGTATGTAAAATTCTCTCTGTAATTACCCACAAGTTAATACATTTTAAAATTTTAATTTCTATATAAATAATTAAACTGAAGATGAGAAAATACTGATATTTTTGTAAAGATTTAGAGGGAAATCTTACTCGTGACCAACGAAGTGCCAAGCATTCCAGCCTTGAGGGAGAATCACATCTGAAATGGTTGAGTTATAAACAATCACAGTAGAATATGGTCCCCAAGCTCTTCCTAAATAAGCTTTACCAGTCCCTGTTATTTCACAGTTTTTGAACACGAAGCCACTGGGATCTTCAGGCTCTACTTTCATCTGGGCTGTCATACTGCCGGTTGACCCTGGTTTATATTTTCCTACATTAAACGATATTACGCATTCCTGCATAATACCGGACTATCAGTACTTATATATATTGACAATTATGAATCTTAAGTATGATGTGAAACTGAAAACCAAATCCAATGATTTTTCTTAATTATTAAATAGGAGGGGTTGTGTTGTGTACCTCATAGATAGATTGAGCAGAGCCATAAATGAAATCTGTAGCCCCTTCAATATAGCAGTTCTTGAAGTAGTGGCTGCCTTCATCATCTAATAACGTATCTTGTATCCCAATAAAGGCACAATCGTAGAAAGCAGATTTATCACCTTGTACTGAAAATGCAGTAGCTCGTTTGATGCTTATATTTTGTCCTTTATTTTGCAGATTATACGTGTTCTGCAAAAACATAATCCCAAAAATAATTAAAAACTTATATTTAAGTGTCTTAAATTATCGGATTTTACCTTGATTGTAATGCCTTTAGCTACAACATTATCAGCATATGAAATGAAGGTGGCACTAGTTGGTAAGTCTTGACCGTCGCCATATTCAATACTTGTATTATTTCTGCCAGCTCCTTCCAGAAAAATGAACGGCTTGTTTGCTGGAATTACAACTTTTTCACTGCAAATAAACATTATTTACTACTACATAAACTGGATTATAGAAGATTTTTTGGTTAATTAATTACCTGTATTTTTCGGCAGAAATTTGGATGCGTATCCATTGAGTATTATTTTGTGGAATGGAATCAATGGCGTTTTGAATTGTAGTGAAGTTTCCCTTGCCTGATTTGTCAACAAAAATAGTATTTGCTACTTCATTGGCCTTACAGACACTTGCTAATAACAGTAACATACAAACCAACAATAATGAACGAAGATGCTGCATTTTCCTGGAAAATCTCTGGCCTTTCTATGATAAATGAATTCCAAGGATCCAATCTCTATATATACACATATTGCCATCTAACATCTCCATATATTAATTTAATATTCAATTCCATTTTTATTTTTAAATTATTATTATTTTATAAAAACATATATATGGATTTTTATTTGTGACCTTTGAAACAGAGCTAATTAAGCAGTTGAATCCATGAAAGATTATTTACCATAATATCTGGCCACATAGAACTTATATGGCTTGTGCTAACTCAGTAAATACAATAAGCCAATAATATGCTTACATGTGACAAAATTCATTCAATTATTCCTTCCATTTTTGACAAAAGTGAATTATTAAAATGTAAATTAAATATATAAATAATTACCTCTATTAAATTTAAAAATATCATTGTAAATATAATTACTAGTGTAGCATTCTTATGATTAAATTATATTTAAATTAAAATTTAATAGTATTGAAGAATATTAACATTTGTTTTATAATGCCTAAATAATAGAGATAGAAAAATAAAAAGAAATATGCACTTTTCTTTATTTGAAGAAAAAGAAGAGAAGCATTTTTGCCCTCTTTAGACTCGAAATGAAAGAGTTAAAAAGCTAATAAAATTACATTTTTCTTCATTCAAATTTATATATATTGATATTTCTTTTTTTTATTTTCAATCTTTTTGAACCCACGCATATATATTATATAGTTATTTTTCTAGTAAAGGAAAGAAACTAATGTTTATTTTTTTATTGTTTAAGAATAAAAAAAATATTTCTCACACTCACAAATTTAATTTAATGATAAGTGCATATGTATAAATCTGAAGGATTTCAGATTTTACTTACCCGATTATACTTTTCAATTAAAAAAAAAAAATATTCCCCCTTTTATTTTTCTTGCCCACGCAACAAACTTATTGTAAAGTTCATTTCCAGAAGAACAGAAATAGCAGTTCACTCACTAAACTCAGTTTATTGGTTATGCATATTATTATGATCCAAACGGAACCTAATAATCTGACAAGAAGTAATTATCCAAAATTTTGAATCTTTGATTTCTTTCTTTGTATTCGCATAAAAAGTTTTGTTATTCGTTTCATTGGATCAAATTATCCTAACTTTGTATTGACTTCCAATGAAAGTAAAAAATAAAAAAGCATTTGCTGGTGATGTGTGTGTTAGGATTAGATGATCCTTTTTAGTCAAAGCTTTTCCGTTCTTTGACTAAACCACACAAAAACGAAAGTCAAGTGGTCGTAAAAATTAGGCAAATTGCATATATGCCAACATAAGAAGTTTAAGTAATTAGGGATGTAGTGGGCAGCTTCTCAATCCAACCATCCCTATCAATATACGACAAGTCAACAAATTTGCTGAGTTCTGAAGCATCAAATTTCTTTAACCAAGGCACTCGACGGGAAGTATCAGCTCCTGCTCCCGTATTATTGGCCTCCACGTATGTAAAATTCTCTCTGTAATTACCCACAAGTGCTAAATGTTAATCACAATTATATCTGTATGCATAGATTTGAGAATATATAAAAAACACTGATATTTTTGTAAAGATTTGAGAGGGAAATCTTACTCGTGTCCTACAAAGTGCCAAGCATTCCAACCTTGAGGGAGTATGATGTCTGAAATGGTTGAGTTATAAATAATGACAGTAGAATATGGTCCCCAAGCTCTTCCAAGATGAGCTTTACCAGTCCCTGTTATTTCACAGTTTTTGAACACGAAGCCACTGGGATCTTCGGGCTCTGCCTTCTTCTGAGCTGTTATACTGCTGGGTAACCCTGGGTCATATTTCCCTACATTAAGCGATATTACGCATTCCTGCATTTATAATGCCACTAGACTATCAGTACTTATTATATAATTTTAATAAAATAATATTTATATAATTTTTTTAATCCGTCTTTGAATTAATCATAAATGTCTTAGATTTTCTTATAATGCTTGATCATTGTACATGACTAGATCACTTTTTTTTTTAATTGCATGTATGGTTAGTTTACTTAATCCAAATGATCATTAATTGTTAAATAAGAGGGGTTACAGATATATACCTCATAGATAGATTGAGCAGATCCATAAATGAAATCTATAGCCCCTTCAATATAGCAGTTCTTGAAGTAGTGGCTGCCTTTATCATCAAAGAACGTATCTTGTATCCCAACAAAGGCACAGTCGTAGAAAGCAGATTTATCACCTTGTATTCTAATTGCAGTAGCTCGTTTCATGGTTATATTTTGTCCTCCATTTTGTAAATTATACGTGTTCTGTAGAAATATAACAATAGCCCACGATCCCAAAAATAATTAAAATTTTAAACAAAATCATAATTATCAAATTTTACCTTGATTGTAATGCCTTCAGCTTTAATATTATCAGCATACGAAATGAAGGTGGCACTAGTTGGTAAGTCTTGATCGTCGCCATATTCAATACTTGTATTATTTCTGCCAGCTCCTTCCAGAAAAATGAACGGCTTGTTTGCTGGAATTACAACTTTTTCACTGCAAATAAAAATTAATTACTACTACATAAACTGGATTATAGAAGATTTTTTGGTTGATTAATTACCTGTATTTGTCGGCAGAAATTTGGATACGTATCCATTCAGTATTATTTTGTGGAATGGAATCAATGGCTTTTTGAATTGCAGTGAAGTTTCCCTTGCCTGATTTATCAACAAAAATAGTATTTGCTACTTCATTGGCCTTACATACACTTGCCAGTAACAGTAACATACAAGCCAGCAATGATGAACTAAGACGCTGCATTTTCCAGGAAAAGCTTTGGCCTTTCTATGACAAATGAATTCCAAGGATCCAATCTCTATATATACACATATCGCCATCTACCATCTCCATGAAGATATTGATATATTAAATTATTTTCTTTTTAATATTCAATTCTATTTTTATTTTAAATAAGAACAAAAAAATAATAATAATATATATGTATTTTTATTTATGACCTTTGAAACAAGCGAATTAAGCAGTAGAATCCATGAAAGATTATTTACCATAATGTCTGGCGGCATAGAAATTCCAAGGCTTGTGCTAACTCAGCAAATACAATAAGCCAATAATATGCTTACACGTGGTAAATTTAAGTTAAAGATAAAGGTCATGCGATTACATTCCATTTTTGACAAAAGTGAATTATTAAAATGTGAATTAAATATATAAATAATTAACTCGATTAAATTTAAAAATATCATTGCAAAAAATAGTATTTATGAGTTTAGCAGTCTTAAGATTAAATTATATTTAAATTAAAATTTAATGGTATTTTAAGATTAGAGACAGATTATGTAATATTATCTGTGAATATTAAGATCATAAATCTAACCGCTCAGCTTGTTTGTTTCGCAACTTATACGTATAAAATATTTTTACAGAAAACTATTTAAAAAGTAATTTATTTTTTATTATTTAATTGAAAAGTTAAAAGATAACAATTGTTAATACAATTTATATATAGAAAATTTAACGATATTAATAAATATTTTAAAATTATTTTTTTGTATTGATTATTTTTTTAATATTCTAAAAATACATAATTTTGCGAAGGAAATGGAGCTGAATACCAGGCCTTCCTAGTTCCTAATATTGATGGTTCACGTGAACATTAACGTTTTATTACCTAATTGAATCGGGTAAATCGTATATTTAGTAATTATTTTTAATATAATAAGTTTTTTTTTCCTTTTATAAACAATAAAAGAATTATATAATGGACTCCTTAATACGTCAAAAATTACCAAAAATTCATAATAAGTCATTTTGAAATTAAAATATTATTACAAATTTAGTTTAATTGCTTTTTATTCTTTTTTTTGAATCAAGATTGTTTTTTATTCTATTTTATGGAACATAATAAATGAAAAAAATTCAATTTTTATCTTTTAGAAATTATCTAGAAAACAAAAAAAATAATAAAACTGGGTGAGTGTTTAATTATTTTTAATAAATTTAATTTTAAAATCAAACCAATACCGAGAGACATGATTTCAAATTTATTATTATTATTTTAAAATCTTGATTAGCCACGTGGCCCACGTCTAGGAGGAAGAATGGATAATCCGTGCCCCCGTTTACGTTATATTTATTTATAAATGCGCACATTTGAATCAATTTTATAATTTTAACGTTTATAAGTGAAATATATGTGGATTTTTTTCGCTGCATTATACGTATTTTAAAGAAAAAGTATTATTACAATAAGGATAACTAACTAAATTGACAGACTTTCTACATATTCTTCTTCCAGCTTTGGCATTATCCAACACAGGCATTTACATCATCCGTATAGTCTAAAACATGTGAAATACAAATACGTATATGGAAATTCTACATGTAATTCGGATTCTTCAGGAAGGTCCCTTCACGATCATATTTACACCTTCCATTACCAAAATCAAAATTTGGTTGGATGTTCAATTCTTGCGATCCAAAATTAAATAACAGTAGAAAAATATAGATTTGAAACATCTAATATTCTCATACCTTTGATTTCCTTCTAACCCAAGATTGCATCCGTCATTGATCCAATTCACTGCGACTTAAAACCCGTTTCAAGGAAGAAGAGAGACGAGGATAATCGAAAAGGCAGATTACGAGTTTGTGCGTGAATCTAACAAGATCCTAGAGAGAATTTTACGATCTTTTGTGGAAAGAAAAATGTCTATATTAGATTCACGCACAAACCTGAAATATGCCTCTTCCTCTTTTGACTCTTTGGATGAGATGGCCTATGGAGAGAGGGAGAGAGAGAGGAAGGGGGGGGGGGGGGGGGGGGGGGGGGGACGATGACGACTGCGTAGCTTAGATTGCTAACAATTAAATATTGGATCCGCGTTTGCGTGTGCCCTAATTCACGTCCCCTTGCGTTTCGGTTATCGTGTTCATGGGAAATCCCGTTACTAAAAACCCAATCCAAAGTGCAAAACACCACTGAAAGCCATTTGAAACTTGGCCCATAACATTTCAAATATGAGCAATTCGTTCAAAACTAGGCCAGAGATCTATAGTTTGAGCCCAAACCTGCAAAAAAAAAAGAGAGCCTTGTCTACGTCAGAGCAGGTAGCTCAAGTAGCTCCTTTTTTATTCTTTAAATATACATAATAAAAACAAATAAATGGGAGATAAATTTGCCACAGTCGATACATGTTTTTTTACTCTCATAATGTTGAATAAACAATAAAAATTTTCATGATTCGTACGTGGCCACGTCGTTAGGCACATCAAAAACTGGCTTTTTCTATGGGACACCTGTGCACATGAAGCCACCGTCAAATGGACTTGCGGCCTTTTTTATTAAAAAAAGAAATTTGTTTTTTTAATATTTATTAATAAAAAATAGAAGGGAGAATATTAGTTAAAATGGATAGATTTTTTTTTGACATACAAAAGATTACATTATAAGGCTGTTAAAATCGATAAATTACTGCTTAATCTTTGTTAAAATCGAGCCTTTGTTTATTAAAATTTAACTAAAAATCTACATATTTTTAAAATCAACTTTTAGTTTTTTTTTTACACTTGTTTTAGCCATAGTTAAACATAATAAATAATGTAATTAAAATTACCATTGTTAATTAAAAGTTTTAAGTATTTAAAGTTTAATTAGGATATCTTGCACATAAGCTTTAAAATTGAAATGAAATAATTAATGTTCAATTTTTTTTTTTTAAAAAAAAAAAGAAACTTGATGGTAATAATAATAATAATAATAATTAGGAAATGGCTTAGTGTCTGAAAGGCACATGGAGAACGTGGCAGCATTGGTTTCAAACGTGAAAAAATAAAAGCAAAGTGGCGTAGGCCGTTAATGCGAACAGCGTTCATGGTGGCCCATGAGGCCCACAACCACGTTCTAAGAGGTAAGAGCCGCCTTGTCTTGGCGATTATCATTTTCTCGCACGTGGTTGTCGGTCCAATTAGGTTCCTCGCATATGCTAAAAGAGGACCTCTCTTCGAGAGATAACCGGGAGTATATTTGCTGAGAGTGCAATAAAATTGTAATTACATTGTAAATTTGTTATTTTATTTTTAATTATATAAATAATTATTATATTATTCACTTGCTCATCCATCATCATTATTAAACCAATGTAAATTTCTTAATTATGAAAATTATAATATGTTATTATATGATTATTTATATTATATAAGTAATAAACGTAAGTTTAGGGTACTTTTATGTTGGATGCAAATGTTTTTAATCCATGAGAAAACGATAAAGCTAAATTAAATAAAAAAACGATAAAAGGGTTTGATATGTGTGAATAGAAACGTGTAGACCTATGTGTATATATAATGGATTAGCTAGCCGCTACGTGTCAACGAGAAGAAATCAATCAATAATGGAGATTGTGAGGCTGTGGATTAATCCATGTGCATAGCCGCCATAGCATTTGTTTGTTTTTATAATATAAGCCTATCTAGCTACAAGCCATGTAGTTGTAGAGAAATAAAAGGGACCAACAACTGGATGACAGGAAGACAATATCCTGCGCGATATTGTTGCCCACCTGTTCATTTTATCCACCACTAATTTCGCTTAATCACAATCATTAAAAGTGGGCAAAACCACAACAATTCCTGCAATTATTATATAATATAATTAAAATTATAGTAATGTTCATTTAAATTTATTATTTAGATGCATATGCATAAACATTTTCCCTCAAATCTTACTAGAACATAGTTTCCTGCTGATTATTCAACAGCTGCATGGGCTTGCATGTTCTTAGGGCTTATATTCTTGAGGAGGGTATAGAAGAAATCATTATTACAAAAATTGTTGATTTCAGCAAATATACTCCCAAAAATTTCGCTGTTTCAAAATGAAATAGCTAATAACTTAGATGACATTAAAGCTAAAAGCTACCACGATGATATCAAGAAAACTGGGAATGTCCTCCTCAAGTATCGGTGACGAAGATGCATGCATCTTTGTCTTTAAGGTTGTAGTATAAGTTAATTTTAGTTTCTGTACTTGGAAGCAGACATGTCAGAACATGATTTGCCCAAAAATCTTTAATAACACAATCATCAGTGTACGAAAATGGAGTTCATGAATGTCAGAAGAAAATCTACCTTATCCCAACATCAGGATCTAAATCATCCACATTTTGTCAACACTAGCAGTGAGAAAAAATTTAACAAGTGAACTTTAAAGAATTTTCTAAATAAGTTTCCTGTTTAGAAACATTATAAATCTATATCTAGAAATGCCATGTTTTGTGAGCTGGAAGTAATGAGACCATTTTCAATTTATATATGCATTGAATTTGGAAAGTGGGGGAGGGAATAATCCAGGGTGTTTTGATGAGATCAAAGTGTGATGAAAATGGTGGGTTTTAGATGAGGGTTGGGTGGTGGTGAAGAATCATGTGGGTGCATGTGCATTGAGCTGGAGAACACGCCCAAAGCAACAAGCAACACAATTTGTTACACTTGGCTCTTCCTTATTCATTCATCCCCATTCTCTTGGAGTCCTTCTCTGAAATTGTGTTGTGGAACCTACCATTTTTTTATTTGTATTATCCTCATTGGCTACCAACTGTGCACCCGAAGTACCATATAAATTTGTGGCTTCTTGTATTCATGTCTTGGCAAGCAAATTTGGAAGGTGAGCTTAAAAAAGACTCAAAAGAAGCTACAGATCCTGTTGATACAAGCTCTGATTGAACATTATAACTTGGAGGGTATGGTCCAAGACAGCGAAGAACTGCAGCCAGTGTTGGAATCCCAAGCCAGGAGAAGGTGGCAAATGATTAGGAAACAAAGGGTTACAAGGAAAAAGAGATCAAGAAGAGTGTTAAGGAACAGAAGGACACGTCTAGAAGGATCTAGCTCAAGAGCCGCAAATGGAATCCATAGAAGAGTTAGGACCCTGAAGAAGCTAGTACCCAACAGCGAATCTAAAGGACTGGAAGGGCTTTTCAGAGACACAGCTGACTACATTTTGTCTTTGCAAATGAGAGTTAAAGTCATGCAGATAATGGTCAAGGTATTGACAGGTTCTGATGAGTGAACTAATTGATCCATTTGTAAAGCCTGTCATTTTTCTTTCTTTCTTTCTTCTATGTTTTTTCTTTAAAAGAAAAATATTCTTCATGTGTGTTATTCACAGCCACAGGAGCCTGCTATGTAAGCACAGATATATGTGCATGATTAAGTAGATTTAGCTTACAGCTTTATCATTTTAATTTGGCGTGAGAAAAAATTGAGTGACTTCCGGATGGACAAGCTAATTCATCAGTATTACTATTTAATTTCCTTAATTTATTCTTTATATATAACTTGACCTGAATATCAATAAATAATACAAAGTAAAATTCAATTAGTTTATATTAGAATTAGAACGCACTAGAAGAGAATTATAAAATAGAATAGAATTGGTAGAAAATTAAAGAAAAATAACTTTCAAATTATCCCTCTTACTTTTCATTAAAATTTAAAATCTTTTTATATATAAAAATACTTTTTAAAATATCAAAATAAATATACTATTATAAATATCTTGTAAATCCAAAGGACACTTAATTTTAATTCAAGATAATTATATAATTTATCATAATAACTTATTATTTAATGATATAAAAAGACTAAAAGATAAATGAAAAATTATTATTATTTTTTTTTTTAAATCAAGAAAAATTTTATTTATCTTGTAGAGTAATAATCCAAGAGACAATCAGGAATGTCAATCCAAATCTTAAATCTACCATGATGAATAGACTATCTAATTAATAAATGGGCGGTTCTATTTTCTAAACGCCGTACCTAACGAACATGAATGTTACCATGATACCGCATAGCATCCTTGCAATCAGAAACAACTAATCCAAACTCCGAAAAGTCATCCAGAGGAGAGCGAATAGCCAAGACTAAGGATTGATTATCCGTAAAAATACAACCAGCCTGAAGAAAACAATCTCTAGCATAAAATAAACATTGACGCAAGGCCAAAACTTTAGCAATAACAGGTTGCCCACCACCCTCATAGAAACCCGAAATTGCAATGGAAAAGAAGCTTTCCAAGTCTTCAAATACTGCTGCAAAACCTAACAAATCAGCACTAGCAAAGACTGCACAATCAATGAATGCAATCTAATCAACTTCAAGAGTGATAGTCTCAACCAAAGGGAGTACACGAGGAACAGATAGGTGGGATAATATCCTTGACCAAGCCACAAGTGAAGCCACATAATCAGTAAAATAGGAACTAGCAGAATGATGAATTTCACTAGGCGACAAAACTTTATTTATCCACAATCTTTCATTCTTAGTATGCCATAACTCATTCTTAATAACTTTTATAAAATTAAATAAATGAAAAATTATTATTCTTCAACGGTTTGAAATTAATTTTGTTTTGAAAAGACATTAGTTCAAAGCGCACAGAAATAGAGGCAGAAGGAGCCTAAGCCAACTCTATCTTGAATAAACCATGGTATGAGGAGCTGCCTTGAAGGGATGTTGCCAATCTCGCCAACCTATCTGCGCTGCCATTGGCTTCCCGGTTTAAGGAGCTGATCCAATCAGGTTTCATTAAGATTTTAATAGCCGTGGCAATTCAATTTTTATATCATGCAATGTGCAAAAAGATTTCCATATATAAAGAAATATGAGAAATTCAACAATTTGTAAAAGATTTCCATAAATATTTATATATGCATTAATATGATTCATAGTTGGATCCATTTAGGGATTGTGGGATGCACCTGCACGTGCCTGATCCAAAGTTCAAAGAGAATTCGGCCTGTCCAATAGAGGTTCCACGTATGAGGCTTAGCCCATTTCATGATGCAGCCCTCAGTTCATAATAGCATCTACTCATTGCCATCCAATAAGATTTACCCAGACGGACCTTGTGAAATCAACATTTAAATTACAAAATTATTAAATCAGATACTCGAAAACTTTATATCAAATGCTAATTAAAAAAATTATTAATTGCAGAATTGTTTTTATCTTTTTACTGGGATCGTTTAATTTTCACACTTGTGTATCCTTTTTAAAGATGAAGAGAGGTGTGTAGAGTGGGACCACCGAACAAGGGGACCAAATTTGGGTAGAAAAGACAGAGACGAAGGCAGCATCAAAACTCAACCATAGTGGCAAAAGATGTTGACAAGATGGTTGTCAAAATTACATCATAAGTGTTTCAAAGATTTCCAACATCTCCCATTTCCATTTCTTGCATTGCCCCCCACCACCAAAGACTTAAAAATTAATTTATATTTGAGTTATAATAAATTTTCTGGCTACTTTAATTCATACATAATTAAATCAATTCACACATTAAAAATAAATTAATATTCCTAATACTATCTCTAAATTTAATAAGAGACCCATATCAAAGCACTATCATGCATATACAAAAAATTTATTGAAAATGGTACTGCCAATTGTACTCTGCTTCTACAATGATGGGCTTCAATGAATAATGATGGGTCATTAATTAGAAAGAGGTGTGAAAATTTTTTCTAGTGTTAAGTGATCCTTGCCTTTTTTTTTAAAAAAAAAAAAAGGTAAGAAACTGTACCTTGTGAAATGGACTGGACATGAGGCATGGGGGGGGAGTTTTGATGATGAGATTGGCTCTACAACTACAGGTTTTTATTGTTTGAGGGAGAAATGAAGTGGAAAGTGGACCAACAGTTTTGTTAGTTTAGCTTCCATACGATTTCCCTATTCCACATACAAAAACTCAGCAGCCCTCCATCAGCAATCAAGTAGCCATTTATATTCTTAGGAAAATGGATCGGATATAATTAGGTATTTAAAATATTATAAGAATTGCGTTATTTCTATTGTAAATTCACATTGATTTAAAGGTATGATATTAAATTAGTCAGTATTGTATATAATTTTGGTGGCTTTTATTGTTCTTTTACACTTCTTAAATGTCTTTTATTGTTCAAAAGTAATTTTGCAATTTACAAAACTGTAACTTTTAACTTCGTAACAAGATTATAATCCTATACGCATAGAAATGAGAGGTTTGAGTTGGGCCATGTGGAGCTCTCATTCCCCAACTTTGCGTTGAAAATTCGTAAATCAGTACAAACTTTGATAATTCACAAACCCATTCACGAGCTGCATACATGTCAATCTTCCAGAAGGTCTTCTCTTCAATTCTCACCTTTATTTTGTTTTTCTTTTTAAATAAATCTTTTTGTGAAAGTGAAATTATCCAACTTGCTTAACTTTTTTAAATTAAAGCAACGATTAGGTGGTTTTGTTTTTTTTTTTTTGTCTTTTAACGTATTAAATATTAATCACACGCAACAGAAGTTTGATCAGGGAATTATTAATTATTTGCTTAATCTAATTAATTATTTTTCTCCCGTGATGGATAAATAATATATATATATATGAATAATAATTATTTAATATAATATGCAATCAAGGTAAAACTCTGGAAAAAGGACACCATTAACAGACTCGCAGAGACGTATAATTGGACCGATAGTATAATAGAGACCCACAGTCAAAGCTTTGAGATACGTGCCCATAACGAGGATCGTAACGGACGCTAGCGACTTTTCACAACGCGACAAAACTTTTTTAATTTCCCTCTTTGAGCTCCCAAACGTATTCTGTAAGCAAACGTTAGTCAAATCTTACCCATCTCTTTTCTTTGTCCTATTTTCCCCGCCCTCCTAAACGTGTCCGCCGTCCGAACCATCTCCCAAACCTGCCAAATCAGATTTAAAATCAATTATATTTTTGTTCTGAAAACAAATTAATCAATAATTTAAGAGTATGTATATTTAAATTCTATTTAATTATTAAATCCAATTCTTTAGAGTCAGTTGAACAAATTAGAAATCAATTCAATCAATTCAGTTTAGTTTCGTTAAAAATTAAGTTAAGATTTTTAAGATGGATGTAAAACATAAAAATACCACATTAATAATTTTATAAGGAATTTTCTAACATTTATTTCTCATTTAAAAAAAGGGATAATTATTAAACTAATCAAATATTAAAGCCAAAAATTAATTTAATTTTTAAATAACAAAATTCTATTATAATTATGAGATAATTTTAAGAAACAAATAATTGCTGACCATAATATTAAAATGTCAAAAGGAAAAGAGTAAATTCTCGCAATATATTCGACAGTGTATCCAAAAGAAAATTCTCATACAACGAATGCAATTAGATTCCAATAAAATTTATTATTATTAATTAATTAACAATAGAATAATGAACAAGATCCTGTGAAAGAAAGAGCTTGTGTTACAAGCAAATCCTAGAATATTCCGCCGCTGTGTTATAGGCTGCCACCTCCTCTCATATAAGTGGCACTCCAGTCTCCAGGTATGCCTCATAATAAAAATATCATCCATATTTTCTTGTATGAATAGAGGATATGATAAATCGAATACGCACTGATTTTGACGGTGATGGAGGCCAAACATCACTGCGCAGAAGTAGGGCCTCGTGAGATTGGTGTCACGCAAACGAATAGAGGTCGTCGGATCAAACAAAAAGAAAGATCATCATGGAGAGGGGATCTATGTAGGACCCAAGAAAAGAACACGTGTGAGATAAAGAAACATGAACCGGCTCCAAGAAGCCGTGCATCGATGTGTGGGAGCGATAAGGACAACAGGCCGTGTCATATGGTATTTGGTTTGGATTTTGCATGACAAATCTAATTTATGACCTAAACTCTTGTCTACTGGTTTTTATGAAAAGCTGTCTGAAGTTCAGTCCTAAGAAAATACAAACCTGGAGCGCGCGCGCTCTCTCTCTCTCTCTCTCTCTCTCTCTCTCCTGCTTTTCATTAGGTTTGCGCTTCTTGCTTCTGGACTCGGAGAAAATGGATACCAGGATCCGTGGATAAGGCTTAGGGGTGAGATGGGCATTTCTTAATTGTATTAATTAATTAATTAAAATTATTTAAGTATACTAATTGAAACAACTATAGTAATTAAATAAATAGGATAAAAAAAGAAAGAAGAAAGTGAGAAAGCAAATAATTGAAGGCATGCAAAGGTGAGTGGGGATTACACGCAATTTGTGGCAGCGTGCGAGCCAATTGAATCCTAATGTACGAACGTGTTTCATGGTTCCACCACACGTGCATGAGCTTTATTTTCGTACGCTTACCTCTCCCTTTTCTGCCGGTGAAAAGAATAGCCGTTTTCACCGCCCCTGAAAGAAGCATGCATGAACAATATCATCCATCCCATTCATTGATTTAATTCCAATGCCCTGATGCTCTCTTTTTCCAAGTTACTGCTTCTTTTTCTTTTATTTTATATTAAAGAAAAATGGAAATCCTGGAGGATTCACAAGCCTCTCACGAGCGAGGACTATACAAAGCTTTTTTAGCCGTAAGCGTCTCACGTGTCGCTAAACCCCATTCAAACCACGAACCAGTTAATCGGTCAAAAGCCACGTATGAAAGGGTCGACGGTCGACCACTTGGGTTGTCGGTATATCATATAGTACTAATTTTCCAAGCGTCGAATTTGATGACCGGCTCTGTTTCATGTCCGTACAAAAACTTCACCCACATTTGCCGGTCAATCTTTTCTGTTCTCATCTCTAGCTCAGCCGAACTCCACGTTCAAGATTAGAGGCAAAACCTCACCATCTCCACCTAGACCAACCCCAACACCCCCCCCCCCTCCCCCCGGAAAAATCTCACTTTCTTCCACACTCAAAACTCTCTCTCTCTCTCTCTCTCTCTCTCGCACACCTACCTACCTACCATAAAAACAAGATCAGCCCTGCCCTACTCTCTTTCTTCTCAAGAACCGTAGACAAACCTCGCTCTCTCTCTCTACTACTACTACTATATTTCTCGGTATACATTGATGAATAATTTGCTACTTTGATACTGCTATGGAAGGGAAAGAAGCGGTAAAGATTGAGAATTTTGTTGGATCGTCAACATTCCCCGATCATATTCAGAGTTGTTATTCTCTTCAAGGTGTATTTGATTTCTGTGAAGGAGATAAGAACTCTTTAGGGTTTATGGAGCTACTGGGTATGCAGGACTTCAGTCCTTCCTTGTTTGATATGCTGCCGGTACCATCTGTGGTGCAAACTGCAGCTTCTAATCCAGGTGTTACGAAGATGGAATCCCCAGAGGCGTTGAATCAGCCTGCAACTCCTAACACTTCGTCGATTTCCTCAGCGTCCAGTGAGGCTTTAAATGATGAACCCGTTAAGACTGTGGATAATGAGGAAGAAGAGCAGCAGAAGACCAAGAAAGAGTGAGTTTCACGGCTAGTTAGTTTTGGTTTTAATTTTACGTTTAAGATAAACCCGTTTAAGAAACAAGTTGGGGCTTTCACTTTTCGATTTGCGTTTGGTGTGATAATATGCTTCGGGATCCCCATTATACAAGCAAATAAGAAAAAGTTAAGGGTTTATTTTGTTATGCGATTTGAACTTGAAGTTTGATGGTTTTTGTGCTTGTTTCAAGGTTGAAGCCCAAGAAGACAACTCAGAAGAGACAGAGAGAGCCGAGATTCGCGTTCATGACGAAGAGCGATGTTGATCATCTGGAAGACGGGTACAGATGGAGAAAGTACGGCCAGAAAGCTGTAAAAAATAGCCCCTTTCCTAGGTACTAACTTCAATGTTAACCAATTGTAGTTCTTTCCATTATGCAGTATTTTTAGTCCATATTTTGTATTTTGGTCCAAATATTGATGGGTTCACACTGTTCTTGGCTTTTGATTTTAGGAGTTACTATCGTTGCACCAGTGCCTCATGTAATGTGAAGAAGAGAGTGGAGAGATCTTTCAGTGATCCAAGCATCGTCGTGACCACCTATGAAGGCCAACACGTCCACCCTAGCCCTGTCATGCCCCGTCCGAGCTTTGCTGGAGCTGCGTCGGAGTCCGGTTTCTCCGCAACTGCTTTTGCCATGCCAATGCAAAGAAGATTATCTCTCTATCAACAACCCTATGTCAATAGCTTCTCACCTTTGGCTTTAGGCTATAACGAAACTTCAAATGCTAGTTTTCTACATGAGAGTCGCTTTTGCACCAGCCAAGCAAGATCTGCTTTGCTTGAAGATCATGGGCTTCTTCAAGACATGCTCCCCTCCCATATGCTAAATGAGTAGATGAAAACACGATTACTGTTTTTGAGTTCCATTCACTGGGAGTGGGACCGCCAAGGTGTAGATGGAGGAGTCTTGACTGATATATAAAAAAAATAATATTATATATAGCATGTAATTTTCTAGCTGACAGGTCATTATATATCTCTCTTGAAAAAGAATCCAACTTCCATTTACACAAGCTTCTGATGATTCACTGTAAGATGGGATTCAGACCTCTCTTCGATGCTATGGACTAGCTTCTTTCTCGGACTCGGTTTTTTTGGCAACCGGTTCTAACCCCCCTCCCCCTTTTTTTTATATATAATTTTCCTTTTTATTTATTTATTTATATTTCCGCGGCTTTTGGGTTTGTAGGGATTATTCATGATATAGAAAATGAGGTTATTTCAAATTTAATCCTTTCTTCCGACCCAATACACTATTTTTTTGTCTTATGCCATTCCTTTTGATGTGAGAGGAATGGGCATTGATTTCCTTTTTCTTATTTTTTTTCCACTAAAATTAGTTTTAATGGGGACTCGGAAAGAGCTCAAAGCTACAATACTAATGAGCTAAATCTAAGCTAAGGTAATGCAATTAAGATCTAATGGAGGGATAGGTTTTATTTGGAAGGATAATTAATAGTTAAGAGCCTTTTACTTATTTTCTCTAAGATGTATATTGCTTTTTTTAATAAATAAGAGGGTTTGGTGAATTTCATATTGATTTAAAATAAAAATAATATGTCTTTTATAAATATTTTATACATTACTTCTATTGAGTTAGCTTTGAGGTGAGTTAAGTCCTCTATTAAGTTAGTTTTGATGTGAGTTAAACCTGATCTATTTGACAAGGAAAACTAATATGCAATCTCTTTAACTTCAACAGAGGAATGCAAAAAACTAGGAAGAATAAGTGAACAAGTCACCAACCAATCAGTGCCACTTTAAGCTTTTATAGTTAATGGCTTAATGCCTCTCTTCTTTGTTACCATGTATGTAAGAAATTATCCTATTCAACCCTTATACCATGTAAAACATATAAACTTTGACATTGATTCTGATGGTCACTTGAGGCTCACTGTAATCGCTGAATAATACTACAATCATGGGTAAAATTTATTCATGCACAGAGATGATTATATATATGCGAATGCTCACTGAAGTACGTGGATATATGGAATTGAGAGTTAAATGCAGAAAAAGACCAACAGAGGATGAAACATACATGTAGAGAATATGGGCTGTGCTTCTTTGATTCTAATAGTGGAAACTAAATAAAGAATTGAATACTTTCTGTGATTCTATATATGCGCTGCCCATGTGAACTTGTATTACTATTTGCTAAGAACATTTGCTTAATTTATCTATACGCTATGCAAAAAAAAAAAAATATCGCATAGATGCTTGAACTGTTATTCTCATTGTTCACGATGCTAATACAGAGTAGAGGCGATCATGAGAGTCCACACCAACGCCCAGAAATAGAACAGTTCCCCTTGGATCGAGTAGTCGCAAACTCCACGATATGATGTTGCTATCGCATCCTCCAACCTCTCAGGGTTCGAAATACCGGATGCCCAGAATAGATTTCAAAGCAACACTCTATCTGACAAGCTGAATAATATCTTATTAAATAGAAAGTTGCGAAGTTACTCGATTGCCATGGGATTTGAGATCAACCACCGTCAGCCAATATTCAACGCCAAAATAGAAGATTGCCCGTTGGAATTTATACTCGGCACCATTTAGGCATCTTCGGGTTGCGTGTGCTGGAAAAAGCTGATCCACTTTCTGATATGCACAATGCTAGGATCTATGCTCTGTGACTTCAGCAACAGTTCATTAGTTCCCACCATGGGCAAATCCTTCAGTCAGTAACAACCACGGTGCAAAATAAATAATATATAAAGGGAAGGGAAAAAAAAATGCCTCACTGCAGCGACTACGAATTGGCCTTGAATTGTTTCCTGGAACGCTATTGCTTTTGTAAACATCCTTGTCAATGTTAAGAACGAATTCTCTTTAAGAATAGTTGCTGAGACTTAGCAAGAAACTATGTTAACTATGTTTCGTATTAATCTTGCACGGAGTTATTAACAATCAAACCTCAAAAGCAACCACAAATACAACCTACAGGACTTGCCATCAATTCATTTCGTCACAATGCATCATCCAAAGCACAATCCAACAACGGCAACCTTCAATTTTACAAGCGCTCAACTCAATTTACCGCCAAAGATGCCTGCTAACTCCAATCCTTTAGTGGGGTTTCGTACAAGTCATAAAACTAGGCGCCTGTTAAACACAGGCGGGATCAACAACCGGACTAGACTTCATTTGCACATGATGCAGGTCTTGCCAAAAAAACTCCACATAAGAGTGAAATCTGCTCTCTACCTAGTCAATCAAGAGAAACTAAAATTGACCACAGAAACATCGAACATCTAAAAGAAACAAGCTTGAAGTACATGAATGCTACCCTCCAAGATATGCAAAAAATTCCAAAACACTGCACCAAGATTGCTGCATTAATTCTCCGTTCCAGCGCAGGACAGAAACCCTACAACCCACTGTTGAACATGGTTCAACGCAGCTGAGATCCTGTGGTTGTGGGAAGTCTGACCATCCAAGCTTTGACAATTTCCAAACATTAAGCCACAATTCTCATCAATCATATAGCAACATTTCATCAACCAATGCCCAAAGGCATTGAATCATGGCCAGGTTATACCAAATCCAAATTTATGGCAAAAAAAACCTCACTGCTCATAAAACTGATGAAGCCATAAAAATAGTCAACAATGAGCAACTACTCTGTCCGATTGCTATTTGTCAGCCATTAAAAATGGGAAACTCACATCCAGTTGGTGAAGAGGGAGGCAATGAGAATTTAGAAAGCTGACATTTTGGACTAAGATCTTTAGAATGAAATAATTTTGAAATCAAACAATTATTTTAAAAGAACCTTTCTTAGATTCTAAGATGATAATATTTTTATGTCCACCATCCCGAAGGAATAATTGAGATCTTTTCTGATTAAGGATCAAAGTGGTTTTCCATGGAGATAGAAAATACGCTTATGGGTTTCTATCAATTTGGCAAATTTCCCTCAGTTGTTAAGAAGAATAAAAGTAATTGATACAGCATCTTTAATATACAAGAATAAAATGCTTTTTGGCAAATATCACAGTCAAAGTTTGAATGTTTGCACATGTAAAGCAATTCACCAGCAAATACATTTAGAATGGAGATATGTTACGGTGTCAAATCTTTGACAATTGGAAAGAAAACCCTAAGAACCGCAAGAAATGAGTGCAACTGTGTGGAAATTACACGGGAGATCAAGTTAACCATTAGACTACCATTTTACTTTCATTAGACAATTCTAACTTGCTACTTATTAATTTGTATTGGGAAGCCACCTTAAAGTCAATTTCCTATACTAAAGAAAATATACACTCATGCACATCCTGAGCTGGATTATGAACCCTGGCATTCTTTAATGGCAAAGACAGCAGCCTAATTGACAATGAAACAAGCAAAAAAGTTATTAGAAAATAATATAAAAGAACTACCTGCTAAGCAAGGAAGGTGTTGGTGTGATTATGATAAAAAAGAAGTGCCTTTTGCATTTGATCAACTTCACCACAAAGACTTGTTGATCGGAAATGAGGTTGCTGGCTAGCATTTTGTAGTTTTTGCTGCTTCTGCAACTGTTGCTGAAATAAGATGAACTCATCAGGCTTCTCCCACGGCAAGTCAAAGTTCAGATGCAACGATCTGTACTCAAAGTAATTACTAAACAAATTTCCAAACGACTGAATCAAGCAATTTGAGTACTAGATCAAGTAGGAAATATATGCATTGATCACTACCTCAGGAGTAATTTGCATGCTTTGCTGCTGCTCTAAATTTCAGAGACTTCTTGTTGAGATGATTGCAAACAATTCTGTGGAACATGTGTTTGTTGTAATGGCATCTGACACAACTGTGTTTGATGGCTGCTTTATTGGAGGAAGTGATTGTTCTGGGATATGAGGAGCTCCAAGTGCCAGTACAACTGTATGAGTAACAGTTTGTGGCTGTGAATAATGGGAAAATGTATTGCATAGAGTATGAAGCATTAGGCAAAACACAAGCTCCCATTTGGCCTGCAGCAGAAAACTCAACTTGGTACATGAAGCACAAGGTCAAAATTGGAAGGAGAATAAAGAAACAAAATGTACCTAATCCTTAGTTTATGTGAACATCGACCAAAAAAATTTGTCTGCAACATGCATAATTTCCCCCGAGGAAGAGAAATAAATTATTGATTAGGAGTTTAAGAGCATGTGGCCAATTGAATTTGTATCATTCAGAAATTGGAGTAAATTTCAGTCCATAATATGATTATCCAAAACGATCAAAGATTAACTAATAAATCTATGTTAGGTTGTCCATTACACTGTTTGATCTTCTACTTTAAGCAAAAATAGAGGCAGAACTTGTTGGTATCTTTATTGGCAAGGTCAAATGGTAACTTGAGTAAATGCCATAACTTAATTGCGTGCTGTGGGATTTTGGCATCAGCAAAAATCATTAGATAGCCAAAATAAGTTAATGATCTCAAGCAGTTATCCAAATTGAAGGTTAGTGCATTGCATGATCACCACTATGTACTTCCCAATTCACTAGCAGAAGATTATAGCGAAAAAATAGACAACACTTTTCATTTATTTATTTGCTTAAGCGAGCACAGATAAACAGCTTGTGTATAAGACCAGAAATACAAAAAAGCAAAACCTTAACTCTCCTGTTCCACATTTGGGATCTGCAAAACAAATAACTAAAGGCTAATCACAACCCTGGAAATGATCAAAAGAACAGAGAGAATGAGACAGCAAAAAGTAAAATCATAAAGATACTCATAAAAACAATAGATGTGTTTTACTTTCATTGGGCAAGTCCCATTGAATACTTCAATTGCTGCCACTGCCATATCTCTGTAAGAAAATTTAATAAATGCACATCCTTCATAAAACCGTAGAACACCACCAAGTCAGGGCCACTATAAGGCACAGTTTGCCAGCTAACAGAGACATATTTAACTTCAGACACAGATTCAAACATAACTAGGCTGCCAAAACACAAGAAGACAAGCTGATAACATTATATTTAGACATGTATCATTGAACTGCTTTGATGCCTTTGCTTGCTTGTTTCTCTTGTTGTTCAGTGAATGATGCATGAAGAGACTGTGAAAAGAAACAATGACGATCATGGGACTAAATAAACCCCAGGATCTATCCAGGTGAAACACACCACACTCTGTCTAAAATGAAGACCATGGCACAAATTAAATTTATCTCAATACAATAATCACAGATATTTCCAGCTAAGAAGCAAATTTATTAACAAGGCGCCCCTGGCCTGCCTTGCCTGGGCATACCACAACTTTGCTACAGTATGTCTCGAGCAATGTAGACATCGTCCACATGACCATATGGAGAAATATCTTATATGGGGAACATTTGTATATAAACCATAATCCTTTAAAAAAAGGTAGATGTATAAAACATAGTTGATATTAGGAAACATTATACTTGCACTAAGTTAGGAAACATTATATTTACACAAATTCAAGTAAAAGATGTTTGTTTACATGGCACTCAGTGAATACATCCATAATTTGTTGCATTGTATATCACACGCAAGAACTGTTACCTATGCAATGAATACAATCGTAGACACATCCCACCCATAGCCTTCAACTTAACAGATTTTAGAGCAGATTCCTTGTAACAGAGACAAGGAAGAAAGCAAACCAAATCTCATTTAACTCCGTTACTTTCAAAGTTAAAAAAAAAAAAAAAAAATTGCAATTTCAAATATGAGGAAAACTACCATAACTGTGACCTATAAGCTGTCATTCCACATAAATCAAACTAACAGCATGTGAAGAAAATATCAATCGATCAGTAACATTTACAGGTAGAATAAATTACTTTACTTGAATATTTCATGTCGATTACAAATTAACTTGATTCAATTCCTACGGGAAAGCTTTAAATACACGGTAGAATAGTTAGTAGGAACCCAAAATTCTGTACCAGATGCACCTGATATGCCAAGACCAAGAGTACTTTACGATGGAACTGAGTTTCCATTCATTTTAAAAGGTATGGAGTTGAAAATTCCTAAAAATTCATTCCATAAAACCTTTTCAATCCATCCATGGAAAAAACTGATAACTTTGCCAAGTATTTAATCGTACATACAGCTATTAATGTAGCTATTTGGAGAAAGTAGAGTGGAAATTAAGTGCGCATAAAACAAATTCATGAGAAGATTAATAAACCAGTGAAACAGAACACAAATTTGACCACATTAAAATATACTTGCAAATGGCAACTGTTATAAAGGAGAGGAAGGAGCGATGAAAGGAACCAATTACCAGTTGAACCAGCAAGGCCAGAATGAAATCGACCTCTTTTGCGTGCACTGGAGCAGAATTCTGCACCTCCAGCTCCAGATGGTTCATTAGGTTCAAAGCTTGTCTGGTGGCTAGAGTCGTAATCGTGGTTGTTGAATTGGGCATCCTGGTCGTGTTGGGGGGGAATGATTCGTGGCGGTTAAAGTAGTGATGCTGGAGCTCGTGTTCATAATAACACGGACGCCGCTCATGGTGATCCGAGGCGTTATTTTGGCGGTGGCGGTGGCGGTGAGCAGTGAGGGTGGTGGTCTTCTCTTTGCCGGTCCATTACCAATACCATCACCTAGTCCTAGACTGTTGGAGCGATAATGTTATGAGGTATTTACGTTACAATGATGGCAGGGGAAAGTTTTTATCCGGACCAAACTGTTTATCTATATAATTATATACATTATATTAAGTAAGTATTGTTGCATTAGCCAAAGAATATAGTCCACAAAGGGCCAACATAATAAACAAGAGGAGACCCGAACTCAATAATTAAAGCCCAAACCCTCGGCCTAAACTTGCAGCCTAGCCCCAAGTGCTTCAAGCTACTGCAGCTGCGAAGGAGAGGAAGAAACCCCAAATTTGCTACATTTCCAGAAAAAGTAATTCATGAACAAATATAAAAATGCAGAGAATTGTAAAACCTCAGGCCCATAAATAGCAACAGAACCAACACAAGCATAAATTAAAATCCAAAATTGAGCACCACCATGCAAAGTCGCGACTAATAACCATAAAACCAACTCAAAACTACCGCCGAAAAAAGAAAAGAGAGAAAAAAAAAAGCTTGAAACTCCTAAAGTACAAGCAACGAATCACATAAAAAAGACGCGACATAACTCACAACTTTTCAACGGGATGCAATAATAATTGATGAACTGTGAGATCCTGCAGCAAATGAATCACATGGATCACAGCAGATTTACACATTTGGATTATGATTTGATTTAATAAATAGATTTATGGATTGGATCAATAGTACATATATCTTGATTGTACTTATACACTTTGTATCACATCCCATCTGGATGGGTGTTCTCTTGTAAGCTCATATCCCATCGGACTAGATGGGTGTTCTCTTGTAAGTGTGTAAAAAATTTATTAATGATGGGCAATTATTTAATAAATATAAAACCGGCTAGTTGTCGATTATGCTCACGCTCAACTCTTACCACCCATGCACACCAAGGAGACAGCCAATGCACAAGAGATTGGTTTCTTACCCCTGATCTTGTAAGAAACCAATCTATCTATCGAGGTGAATTCCCTAGTTTCGGGCTTACATCCAATACCGGCCCTTGAAGGGATTCAAGGCCTACTCATCTGTTTTGGACTTTGGTAGATTTAGAGTGTTACTCTGATCATTGAATTTCATAGGTCGGACGTTTTACTACTTGGTCGGAACAGTAATTTACGGAAACCTTATGAATCACGTATATACGTGTCCTAATCTTAACGAGTCCTATTATTTATTCGTTATCAACAAAATTTAGCCTGTTTAGCCTTTTCATACCCTTCAGGCATGATATTTCTAGCTTGATCTTTTCCACGTAGGCAAAGTCCATGGTAAATTTCCAACAGAACATCTGATTCCGGAGCCATGCATCTTTCAAACATTTCTATCAGGACTGTAAATGCTCCTTCATAATCGTCGTTCTTGCAGAATGCAGAAATCAATATGTTGAAAGTTTGTTTATTTGGATGACAACCACTCCTCAGCATACTTTTATACAGCTGAAAAGCACAGTCAGAGTTATTTCTCATACACTGCCCAATAATAAGAGCAGAAAAGGTAGAAGCATTGGGAAACAAGTTCACTTTATCAAGTTCTTTAACCATATATGTAGCCTTCTTGGTCTTGCCCTCGTTGCAAAGACCTGAAATCAAAGCATCATATGTCAATATATCAGTTTTAACACCATTCCATGACATCTCCTCATAAAGCCTGCTGCCCATCTCACTATTTCCCACTTGGCTGTATCCATTTATTAAAGTATTGTAAGTTATGGTATTAGGAGGTACATTCAGGACTTTCATCTCACTAAAAACTTTACTAGCTTCACGTATTTTCCCTTCTTTGCAAAACCCATCAATTAAAGTGTTAAATGTAACCACATTTGCCTCCACCCCTCTCTCCCTCATCATGTTTTTAAGCTTCACAGCAGAGTTCAAGAGACCCTTTCGACAATACCCTGTAATCAAGGTATTGTAAGAAGTATCATTAGGACTAATTCTCAGATTCTGCATTTCCTCAAACACCTTCACTGCCTTGTCAAGTTTTCCTGATTTGCAAAAAGCAGACATAACCATGTTAAGAGTGTACACATTTGGTGATATCCTACATCTACACATTTCTTTATGGAATCCCAAAGCAATATCCACCCTGTGTAAATCAAGCAAAGAGCTCAAATAAGCATTGCAGGACTCTACAGTAGGAAAAAATCCATAATCCTTCATATGAAAAAAATGTATATGTAGCTGATGAACTGAGATCCAGAGAAATAGTGTTTTTACAATGGACTCTATTAAACTTAGAAAAAGCTTAAACATAGAGAGGAGTATTTCTCCTTTTATATGTTTCCTTTTGTCTGCTAGTGACGTGCCCTGCTACGCTGAAGTACGAGTGAATCAGATCTCTGCTCCATGCGTAACGGCCTCTGATTCTCTCTGTGCGCATGTAGGCGGGTCTACGAGGCGGATGGATGAATCCTTCTTCGGGTTCCGGGTTGGGCCGGAGGATAGGAATAAAGCTGGGCCCAAATGGGATCGGCCCGAGGTGCAGTGAAGACCAGGCCGGCCTTGTGGAGAAAGCCAGATGAAGCCCGGTTGTGAGGCTGAGCGGACCGGGCCCAGTTCGCGTGAGTGGCTTGAGGATTTCTAAGTAGTGGCTTGGTGGAGAAAGATGCGGGTTTAGTTTTCTTTGTTGTGTGGAAGGGGTATGGTTTGCCCTTCCCTTGCTCCAGCTCGGGCTTCCATGCCGAACTCTCGAGGTTCCGAATCTTCAAGGCTGTACATCAGTGTCAAGTCGGTCTCAGCTGCTCTAATTGTTCGAACTCTCAGGTCCTCTCGGACTTTGAGATCAATCGAGGATTTTCGAACTCTCAGGTCCTCTCGGACTTTGAGATCAATCGAGGATTTTCGAACTCTCAGGTCCTCTCGGACTTTGAGATCAATCGAGGATTTCCGGTCCACAGGAACAAAGCCTGCCCCACTGATGCCTTTCCACATATGTTTCAGGATATTGAAAGTTTAACCTACAAGCATATAAGTAATGACAATGCATCAGTAGCATTCCTGAACCTTTTCATATGTGCATAGGTCTTGAAGAGTGAATCAAACACGCGAGGCGAGGAATCACACATTCCATGTGAATAAAGAATTGCATCAAACAACTTATCTGCAATATCTAATGAACCTGGAATGAGTATACTCTTCAAAATGAGCTCAGCAGATTTGAATCTTCTGTTTTGGGTAAGAGTGTGGAGGATTATCGAATGGGTTTCAAGTGTACGAGAATTAGTGTTTTGGGTTTTGACCCAATTGAAGAATTCCAGTGAAAGAACATGATCTTTCTTCATCCTTAGCGGGATGTGCTTAACTCTGAACGGTGTAAAATGAGTAGATAATAAATTAAGCTTATCCCAATCAGTATGAATCAGGTGGCTATGTGCAACATTTATAAAATCAAGATCTTGGCCTTTGGGTTCAGGGAGTGTTCTTTTGGGTATTGGAATTGAATTCCAATTCCTCCTCAAATTTCCATGAAATTGAGGTTCTGCAGATGTGGGTTTAATGGACACAGAATCTAGCAAAGTCGAAAACTGACGAAACAGAAAGATTCTCATGATTCACACTAGACCAAAGAAGCTGGAAGAAATCAGTGCAAGCAACGTGATTGCCCTATTCGTCAGGAGATGGAACTGGGTTCAATCCAATTCAAGAAATTTGAACAATATAAAAGCAAGATAGTTATTGTCCCTAACTAACCTCTGTTGAAAAATTGCCCAGCAGAGGAATTTGATGAGCAATTCCATGCCAGTAGAAATGTTGCAAAAGGAGAGAACCCAAAAACAACCAAAACCCAAAACTGGGTGTGTGATTATTTTAGATTCCACGGTCTATCAACCCTTATTCTGCTTTCTCCCTACTTTTGACCCTCAAGCGTGCACACTCGCTCGCTCTTCCTTCTCTCTTCTCCGTCTTTTTCCTGTTTCTGTTGCCTCTGCTGCTATGGTTTTTTCTAATTTCTACATCTGTCCTCGCTCTCTGAGGGAACGCACCCGTCTGCACTTTTATTCCTCAACACAGCGAGATTTTCCCTTTTTTTTTTTTAATTCTTTTCTCCTCTTTTATTTTTAATATATATATTTTTATTTGGAAAAAAAAATTAATTGGAGGAGGTTGTAAGGTAGGGGCGTAAAAGGTTCGATTCGATAAAAATTCGATCGATCTCGACTCGATTTCTAAACGAGCCAAGCTCGAGCTTAATTTTTAGATTCGTTTGTTAAACGAGCTAAATTTGAGCTCCATAGTATTCGGCTCATTAAGATTCGTAAGCTCGGCTCGTTTCTGAGCAGGCTCGCGAATAGGCTCGTGAACGGTCTCGTTAAGCAAACTGAAATTACTATTATAAAAGAAATAAATTCAAACCCTACATATACTTTAATGAGTCAAATTTAATTTTTTTAAAATTCAACTCTATATAGTTTAGTTATACTCTTAAACTTGCATATATTTGGATCATTAAGATTTAAAAACTCATCTTTATAAGTTTACATGCTAATTTATAGATATACTTATTTAACTAAAATTATTTTAGTTTTAAATTTATTAGTTTTAAATTAAAACTTATTATACATGTAAATAAATTAAATTACTCGTAAACTATTCAAGACTCAGCTCGATAAAAGCTCAACTCAGCTCGATAAAAGCTCGACTCATCTAAACTCGTTTGCTAAACGAGCCAAACTTGAGTTTTTTAATACTCGGCTCGGTTCGATATGAGTAAAGCTCGAATTCGATTCGAACTCGAAAAAATTTTAACAAATTAAACTTAAACTCTTCAAAGTTCGGCTCGGCTCGATTCGTTTACAACCCTAGTAAGGACGGTAAGTCTGTAACTGTTGCGTGCCGCACGAGGTTTGTTAAAATGGATGCTAATGCTGCCCAAGCTTCTTTGAAAGTACCATGGTAATTAGCTAGGTTTTCCAAATTAGCTTCACCTCGTCCAATAATATTTGGCACGCGGCATATCTGCGTCGTGGACTGCTCTGAGTGGAAGGTCAATCCCACACATATTCCTGCATTTTTTTCATTTAGTATCTAGATGATTCGGAGCAAATATTTTTATATTTCTTTTACACACTTTTGTCTTTTAATAAAAATAATTAAATCATATGTTTATTTTTATTTATCACTTTTCTAAAATTATATGTAGTTTTTAAAAATTAAAAAATATTTCTTCTCTTCAGAAATAAATTCATTTATCTGTTTTTATTTATTTTGAATTATATAACACCTCTTTTAAATATTATTTATGACTAACTTCTTATATACCTCTATTTAATATATATTAAATAACATAATTTATCAATTTAAAAAAAATAATTTACTAATGAAGTGACATAAATAAATGGTATGTTAAGAAATTAAATCAATAGTAAATTTTATTATTTTAATTTTTTTTTGAAATAGAGATTGAAAATTAGAAGAGTAGAATATAAAAACTTTCAAATTTATTCAGATGTACTTACCAGTAGACTAAATTTATGAATATTTATTATTTTGATTATAAATTATTTTTATATCTATCTTTATAGTAAAGATGACATATTAAATAATTTTTTTAATTTTATTTTTTATATTTATTGTATACCATTTATAAGTACTTTTCTAGTGATGTATTAATAAATATATAATTATATAGATTATGGTAAGAGATAATTAATTATTTATTTTTTTACAATTTATGTGATTTAATCAATTAATAGTCACTATAAAATACCTTACATAATAAATAGATAGAAAAAGTAATAAAAAATTAATTAAGATTTGTTAATATTCAAAGCTATACATAAATTTAGATAAAATAACTTTTGAATTAACATATAAAAGTGAATGGCTGAAGAACTAAATTTTATGGTATTGATAATATATATATATATAGAATTAAATTAAATTTGAAATTTTAATTTTTAATATAATAAATAAATTTATAGTTTAAAATACTACCATCGTTTAGGCATATCTGGTGGTTAGTTTTCAATTTATTGGCATTGGATGAATAGTTAAATATCCACAATCAGCAATCAATAATGAAAAAATTTTAAAGTTAATAAATAACAACTTGAATATTGCTAAAACCATTTTAATTTTAAATTATGTGTATATAAATTATGTTTAGTAAATATTGATGTTTCACAACAATTGTATAAAGTGGGCAATTACTTGTATCTGTAAAACAGAATTAAGTGGTAAGTATCTAATAAATTAATATGCAGTTTCACCCGTAAAAATGAAGGTTTAGACGACTGTAGTACTCGAAACTGAGAAAAAAAATATCCAAATGCTTTAAGATAGATCGGCCTCAGGTCGGTTCAGTTCGTCAGAGCTCGCCTTCTTAACTACAGAACAAGACTCCATAAGTTACTGGTAACAGCTACAGTTCATAATATCCCTATTACGCTTGTAATCGCGGAATCATCGACTTATTAGCGGGTGATTCCCTTATCAAGTAGCCAACCACATAATCGCCGTATTATTATAAATTGCTATATTTATTTACATCTTCTCACAGTATAAAAGGAGAAGAATCATAGAGACAAATGTACACTATTTTCTTACACTACTCAAGTTCTAAGCAAATCATTATATTCCCTCTATTCTCCAGTATACTGACTTCAACGTCGAAGTGGCTGCCGTGAGCATCTACCACCTCAGGTTTTCTTTTTTACACGTCTAGCTAGTCACAGCACAGTTCTATTTTTCAATTTTATCATTTGATTTCATTGCCGAAAAATCTATTGAATCCTTTATATTCATCTGGATTAAAGACCAGTCTCTTATTCATTTTCTCTTATAAAGAAATCTCTCTCCTCACTCTCGAAATGGCTAATAGTTCACAAGCTGCTGTTAAGATTGCTACTAATGAGGATATCATCATTTCTTCCGCTCCTGGCAGTGGACAAAACACATCGTCTATGGTCAACAAAGCAGATTTTAGCAAGCTGAGCATCGAGCAAATGCTACAGTATGTCAGAAGGTTGCAAATTACTTTTGAGCAATGTAACACTCGAGAGAAAGCGTCACTCATAGCTCCCAAAGAATGGGAGGAAGCCTCCCTTAATACATCAAGAACTCGGACAAAAGTAATTTAGATGCAGTCCAAAGACAAGTTCGAGAAAGGAGAGCCATCAGACAATGCTCCGAAAGACGTTGGCTGGAAGTTGGTACGGGCTACTCAAAGGTACCTGGAAGGACGGGAAAAGGAAAAAAGGACGAGCTAAAAGAAGGAAAAGCAAAGATATGAGGGAGACCATAAAAGTTATCTGGTCTCTCAAGAAAGGAATGGCCGAGGTAAGTATAAGAAGTATACCCAATTGAACGACTCACGAATGTATATTCTAATGTAGATTAGGAAAAACAACAAGAAGATCAGGTGGCCTCTCAAATTCAATCCTAAGAAAGCTGAAAAACGTAGTAGGATTAGGTACTGCCATTTTCATGAAGAACACAAACATGTAACAGAGGAGTGTCGGCAATTGAAAGACGAGATCAAAAGGTTAATAAGGAACAACACCCTTCGAAAGTTCATTAGAAAGTGTAGAAAGGTTGATAGATCATTCCATAATGAATAATGGGAAGAAAATGCTAGCTAATATGGTACCAGCTAATAGGAAAAGAAAAAAAATGATAATATACAATAGAAAAAAAAGGTCGACTTCTTCACACAGGTTTGCTTAGGTCGATCTCTTCACACAGGTTGCTTAGGTCGGTCTCTCTACACAGGTTTGCTTATGTAACAGCCCGGCCCTTTTCCACCGGCACTGTTACCACTCACAGCCCGGACTGGCTCCAGCGCTGTGAGCAGCTCTTAACATCCTCTCACCCTCACGGGCTCTTGAGGCAGGATTTGTCCCTCGGGGAAGCCATGACGGCCCACCTTAGCCCGAGTGGATTTGGCCTAATTCCCACTTTTCCAGGAATAGGTCGCCTCCCCCACTACTCGAACCCTTGACCTCCCACTTTAAGGGAATAGTCTGGTGAGAGTGAGTACCAATTGTTCCATAACAATTGGTACTCACTCTCACCAGACTATTCCCTTAAAGTGGGAGGTCAAGGGTTCGAGTAGTGGGGGAGGCGACCTATTCCTGGAAAAGTGGGAATTAGGCCAAATCCACTCGGGCTAAGGTGGGCCGTCATGGCTTCCCCGAGGGACAAATCCTGCCTCAAGAGCCCGTGAGGGTGAGAGGATGTTAAGAGCTGCTCACAGCGCTGGAGCCAGTCCGGGCTGTGAGTGGTAACAGTGCCGGTGGAAAAGGGCCGGGCTGTTACATAAAAAGGCGCCTTTTTATGTAACAGCCCGGCCCTTTTCCACCGGCACTGTTACCACTCACAGCCCGGACTGGCTCCAGCGCTGTGAGCAGCTCTTAACATCCTCTCACCCTCACGGGCTCTTGAGGCAGGATTTGTCCCTCGGGGAAGCCATTACGGCCCACCTTAGCCCGAGTGGATTTGGCTTATGGCACTTTTCCACCATAAGTCGCCTCCCCCACTGGAACAATTGGTACTCACTCTCACCAGACTATTCCCTTAAAGTGGGAGGTCAAGGGTTCGAGTAGTGGGGGAGGCGACCTATTCCTGGAAAAGTGGGAATTAGGCCAAATCCACTCGGGCTAAGGTGGGCCGTAATGGCTTCCCCGAGGGACAAATCCTGCCTCAAGAGCCCGTGAGGGTGAGAGGATGTTAAGAGCTGCTCACAGCGCTGGAGCCAGTCCGGGCTGTGAGTGGTAACAGTGCCGGTGGAAAAGGGCCGGGCTGTTACATAAAAAGGCGCCTTTTTATGTAACAGCCCGGCCCTTTTCCACCGGCACTGTTACCGTAGCAGTCCGGGCTTCTTCCCGGCCCTGCTACAGCTCTTAACATCCCCTCACCCTCACGGGCTCTTGGGGCAGGATTTGTCCCTCGGGGAAGCCATTACGGCCCACCTTAGCCCGAGTGGATTTGGCCTAATTCCCACTTTTCCAGGAATAGGTCGCCTCCCCCACTACTCGAACCCTTGACCTCCCACTTTAAGGGAATAGTCTGGTGAGAGTGAGTACCAATTGTTCCACCTTTTTATGTAACAGCCCGGCCCTTTTCCACCGGCGCTGTTACCACTCACAGCCCGGACTGGCTCCAGCGCTGTGAGCAGCTCTTAACATCCTCTCACCCTCACGGGCTCTTGAGGCAGGATTTGTCCCTCGGGGAAGCCATGACGGCCCACCTTAGCCCGAGTGGATTTGGCCTAATTCCCACTTTTCCAGGAATAGGTCGCCTCCCCCACTACTCGAACCCTTGACCTCCCACTTTAAGGGAATAGTCGGTTGAGAGTGAGTACCATTTGTTCAAGTTGAACAAATGGTACTCACTCTCAACCGACTATTCCCTTAAAGTGGGAGGTCAAGGGTTCGAGTAGTGGGGGAGGCGACCTATTCCTGGAAAAGTGGGAATTAGGCCAAATCCACTCGGGCTAAGGTGGGCCGTCATGGCTTCCCCGAGGGACAAATCCTGCCTCAAGAGCCCGTGAGGGTGAGAGGATGTTAAGAGCTGCTCACAGCGCTGGAGCCAGTCCGGGCTGTGAGTGGTAACAGCGCCGGTGGAAAAGGGCCGGGCTGTTACAGCTTAGGTCGATCTCTCCGTACAAGTCTACTTCTAAGGTTGGAAGGTCGGTCTTTCCACACAAATTTGCTTGTAAGGTTGGAAGGTCAGCCTCTTTGCACAGGTCTGCCTTTAAGTCAGCTTCTCCATAGGTCAACCTCTCCACACCATTTTATTGTTAAGAACAAAATGTTGTCATCTTGCTTCTAATTACACTCTTTTCAAAGTCCAAGTTTGAGGTGATAATTTCTGAAACCATCTTTGACAGTAAACCTATGGAGTTATTCATGCAATTGTAAGATGGTTGAGTGTTAATAGGGGTGGCAATAAGGAGAATGTTAGAAATGTTCAGCTTCTGGGTCAAACTCTGAGTTTTGAAATTAGTCAAGTCAGATGACCGAATCTTTTATTTTATAAAAATATTTGTGATTTATGAAAATGTTAGGATGCATTATTCAATATTTTTTTTTATAGAAAAGTCAGAAATGTTGGATGGATGAAAGCATGGAGACAATAACAAAGGCCACAAGGCGGGAATCTGCCAAGTCATCCGAGCGTCGGTCTCGCATAATAAGGTCGCAAGGCCATCTGGGCATGGATCCCGAATAATAAGACTATAAGACCATCTGGGCATTGGCTCCGCATAACAAGACCATAAGGCCATTCGGACATGGATCCCGCAACAAGACATCTCATGCCAGACCATAATCCGATTGTTTGACTGCGAAAACAGAAACAAATAAAGTCATAAAGCAACTGTCATATTATAATATGAGGGTTGGACCATGGAAACAGAAATAAACAAAGGGCATAAGGCAATTGCCATGCCATTATTTAGGTATTGAACTGTGGAAACAGAGACAAACTAAGGGCATAAGGCAGGTTCCACCAGATCAGAAGACGTAGTGTTAGTCCCACTAAAATAAGATCATAACTTGAAAATTCATCACCCTAGAAAATCGGGTGTTAGTCCCACTAAAATAAGACCAAAAGTCAAAAATCCACCAGTCTAGAAGACCAGGCATTGGATCCACTCAGGAACGGGCCCAACATGGGGCCATGGGCCCCCGAAATTTTTAAACTTTTCTAGGGGTATTCAAAAACCTAAATTCTTCCCTCCTCCTTCATTTTTTTTTCTCACTTCTTTGCAACCTCCAACCTCCCATTTTCTTCCATCTCTCAATTTCAATTCAACAAATTTCATTTTAATTCACAAATTTTATTTGTTCAAATCCACTATCTATTATCCATCTTCTTTCCATTATCCATTTTCTTATCTTTCTCAAGATGAGTTATTCTCTCATTTTATTTTTTTGTATTATTATTTATTGTTAAGAATTAAGTTTTATTTATTTATTTATTTATTTTATTGTGTTGTTAATTTATTATTATTTATTTCACTTAATTATTAATACTATTGTTATGGATAGTAATTTAGTCTACTTAAAATTAAAAAAAATTATATAAATTTTAAATATTAATTTTATGGGAATTTAATCTACTCAAAATTAGTAAAATAGTATAAATTTTAAATAATATTTTCATGGGTAATAATTTAATCTAATCAAAATTGAAAATTTTTTGTAAATATTAAATATTATTTTTATGGATAATAATTTATTGTAATAAAAATTTAAAAAAATTATGTAAATATTAAATATAGTTTTTATGGATAATAGTTTATATCTAATTAAAATTAGAAAAATTATATAAATATTAAATATATTTTCTATGGGTAATAGTTTATGTCTAACTAAAATTGAAAAAATTAAATAAATTTTAAATATTTTTTTATGTTAATAGTTTAAAATTTGATTAAATATAATTTTATGGGTGAATTAATAAAATATTATTTTTTAAAAAAATAAATTTTAATAATAGATGTTGAATTAAAATATTAATGTATTTAAATTGTGTGTATTATTATAGGAATGGAGCGATTCTTTAAAAAAATGTCAATAAATGCATCGTCATCATCGTCGGTGAATTAACCTATTCAATCTAACTTCACCTAAACAAGTAATTATTAAGAATTGCGAAGTTGATATTGAAAACATTTCATTTGATACAGGACTTCAGTCTAACGTAATGAGGCATTCGCTTGATGTTAGAAATCAAGTATGCGAAGCTTACCTACTAAAAGGTTCGTGTCAACCATGCAGTCATAAATTTTCTCAAAGAGTAGATGGAAATCGAAATAAAAGATTTATTGTGTCTTGGTTTGATGAATTTGGAAATTTGTTAGAATATAGTATAACTAAAGATGCTACATATTGTTTATATTGTTATCTTTTTTTATCTGGGCGTAGTGAAAGGGGTCATGATTCTTTTGTTACTGAAGGTTTTACTAATCGGAGAAAAAAGGAAAGATTGAGAGAACATGTAGGAGACCATTGTAACTGGGAGATGTATTTGTAAATGTTGATAATGAAGATATGAATAGATTTCATGCAATGAAAAATAGACGAAAAATATTGTAATTTCATTGTAACTGTTTATCAACTTTTTATAATGTGTTTTTTTAATATATATTATTTTTTAATTATTTATTTAATTTGGACTCCTGATCATAATTTCTGGATCCGTCACTGGACTCATTATTCAAGACATCTCATAGCAGGCCGTAAGAAAAGTTATGCCAGGTCGATCAGCCGGGTATTAGCCCCGCTTCATAAGAAGATTCTAAGGAATTTCATGCTAGGCCTAAAAGTGAGTATATGCTAGGCCGACCAATCGGGTATTAGTCCCGTTTTACGAAAAGATTCTAAGGCATTTGATTTAGGCTGCAAGGTGGATATACGCTCATTAGGGCTAGAGACTGCCCAAAAGCACAGTCAGGGCTAGAGAATGCCTGGAAGGTCGATAGGGCTAAAAAACGTTTGGAAGCTTGAGTGAAGTCCGCAAGGAGGAAAATGATTAGAAGTTCATCAGGGTTGGTCGAGGCAAGAAAATATTCGGAAGCGTGCCAAGGTTGAAAAACACTCGGAAGCTCAATAAGGCTGGAAAAGGCTAAGGAG
Source organism: Manihot esculenta (assembly GCF_001659605.2). Classification (NCBI taxonomy): domain Eukaryota; kingdom Viridiplantae; phylum Streptophyta; class Magnoliopsida; order Malpighiales; family Euphorbiaceae; genus Manihot; species Manihot esculenta. The sequence continues at coordinate 758,251 of NC_035165.2, forward strand.
CTCATAAGGGCTAAAAGATGTCCGGATGATCCCTAAGGTTGGTTGGTGCTAAAGAGAGCCTGGAAACTCGTTAAGGCATTACTATATCACTCGGATCAAATTTTTGTCATACAAGATCTTGGACCTGACTGGTCGGTAGGGCAAATAAAAAAAGAGCAAAGACATCGTACGCTCAAGCCAGACAAACAAGCCATATGTATCAGATCATAAAGATAATTGTCACCTTGGAATCTAAAGAATTGAAGACAAGCAGGGGGACCTCTGATGTTACATAACAATCGCCAAAGTTGGTAGGTGAGCTGTCGCCATAAGACAGGGCAACGTAGCAAGGATCTGATAAACCAATATGCTGTCCCACTTGGAGAAAGGAAGACCCGGACAACCATGGTGCTCGAAACCGAGAGAAAAAAGACCCGAGCGCTTCAAGATAGGTTGGTTCAGTTCGTCAGGGCTCGCCCTCTCAACTATAGAGCGATACTCCATAAGAAAGTTACTGGTAACACCTACAGTCCAGAATATCCCTATTACGCCTGTAATCGGGGGATCACCAACCTATTAATTGGCGATATCTCTTATTAAGCAGCCAACCACATCATTATTGAATAATTAGAAAATGTTATATTTATCCCCATCGTCTTACAGTATAAAAGGAGAAAGATCACAAAGGCAAAGGTACGATATTATCTTATACTACTCAAATTCTAAACAATTCATTACATTTGCCTTTTTCTCTAATATATTGACTTTATCGTCGGAGTGGCTGTCGTGTGCACTTATTATCTCATATTATATTTCTTGCAAATCTAGTCAATCACACCAATAACTATGTTTTCCGGTCACATCAAATACATACTATATACTTTTTTGGAATAAATGTTTATTTTTCTCGCATATACACATTTTTTAAAAAATAAAATTATTATTTATAAAAAAAAATAAATTTTATTGCCTAGACATATGTTATAAATTTTCTCCACCAAAGATAATATTTTAGATGAAGTGAGGACTAATATAACATAATATTTTTCGTAACGTAAATTTATATTGTTTTTTATGAAATTGGTCTAATTCTATTAGTAATTTATGGGGTAATTTTTATTTATAGTCACTGAACTTAAGTCACTATTTCACAATACTCACTAAACTTCAATTTATTTTAAAAAAATCATTAACGTTTAAATAATTATTTAAAACAGTCACTTGAGTGAGTTTTCGATCAGTTTTCTTATAAAATATATATGTGACATGTCCTACGTGACTTATAAATTTTTGAAATTAAGTTACTTGGCCGCATCAAAGATTTTGAACCAAACCGAAAAACTGAAACTCGATTTTATTAAAATTACAAAATCGATTTTAACTTAAAACCAATAAAATCCTAGTCGTTTCTTTTTAGTTGAAGGTATCTGAACCATTCAAAAACTACTATAAATTCATCACTTCATCAGTTTAGAACCCTAGATTTCTCCCTCCTCTCCTTCAGCTAACTACTATACCCTTTAATCGTTTCTGCTCTTCCTCTCAATCTAGTTATCGACTTGTCGCCCCTCATTGTCTCTCTCACTTCGGCCATTGCTCGTGCTATCGCTTGTGTGTCGCTACCACTCTCGCCTACGTGTCACCGGTGTCGTTGTGCTTCTCTCACTCCGCCGGCGTTGTTGTGCTACTCTCGCTTCGCCTGCATTGCTGATGCGCTCGCTTCACCGGCTTCGTTGTGCTCCCTTTGCTTCGCCTGTGCCGTGGTTGCTCTCCTAGTTTTATCATTGTTGTTCTCGATCTCACCGTCGCTCTTACTTTGGAAGCTATGGAGCTAGACGCAGGCATCTCTCATGCTGCTCCTGGTCTCCCTCACTCGTCGTCACTGTTATTATTTGTTTTGCTTGTTTTTCCTTAAATCTACATATTCTTTGTGAAAGAATTTATATTTTGTATTTTTAGATCTGCTTGTATTTCTAGACCCGTTTGTTGGTAAATTTTAGATGCAAATTTTTTCAAATGGAAGAAATTTCTTGAATGAAGAATGATTATTTTTCGGTACATGAAAAATCAAAATTGTAAGAATTTAGAGTTTGTATTTCATATTTGTTCTATTGCTAATTTTTGAATGTAATTTTATTTTTAATGTTGGAAGGTATTCTTTCAATCGAAGTAGATTTTGAACCGAATAACAGAATTGAAATTTTTTATTCAGTTGAATTCAATTATTACTTTAAATTTGGGTACGATTTTATAATTTTAATAAAATTAATTTTCAATTTTTCAATTTGGATTTGAACGGATGGAATGATTAGTTCTAGATTAAAATTTTAATGCGGTAAAATGATTTAATTTAAAATTTTTTTAAGTCACATAAAACATATTATGTGTGTACTTTATTAAAAAATTAATCAAAAATTTATTTGAGTATGGATTTCAAATAAATATATAAATATTTATAATTTTTTTAAAATAAACTGAAGTTTAGTAACCGTACTAAAACAGTGATTTAAATTTAATAACTGTCCTAAAACAGTGATTTAAATTCAATAACTGTGAGCGAAAATTATCCACGAAAATTCCATGGGAAGATGCTCAGCTGCTTACAGATGCTGTGGAGATATAATTTTATAATTTCTAATTGACCTCAAATATATATATTTTTCAAGCTAGTAATTATATTAGGATAATTGACCTCAAATATTAATAAAACTAAAACGGGGTTTTCAATTTAATATTATATATATATATATATATATTTTGAAAGCACAATTTAATATTATATTTAAAATTCCTAATTACTAACAAATCTTTTTTAGTAAAATTATCGTCAGAGGATGAAGCTATTGGCAGATTCCTAATTATCATCTAACAAGAAATTTAAAAAAAGATTTAAAGGACTGACACGACTTCGTGATTACCGGCAATTACCCGTCGCCGTCTTTGGACAAGCTGACACGTTCAACTTTCAAAATTAACTTTTCAGCCGGTCGCACCTCAAAAGACAAAAACATCGAACTATATATTTTATTTTATTTTCTAAGTAGATGGATAATTGTCGTTTGAGTCTTGGAGAGTTAGTAATATATTTAATTATTTACAGTTCATGTTTGCAAAAATCTCCGAATTTAGGGATACATTTGGATGAAACCAATTTGCAATTCTCCGTGCACTGACCTCGCTAAGGGCTTCTTCCGCTTCCGTTAAAGGTGCATTTTTTGTTTATTTTAATAAAATTTTTCTTTCTGCTTTTAATTCTTATTCCCAAGTCAATGGATTTAGTTCGGCAATTCTGTGTTTTTGGTAAATGGGTTATGCTAAAGCTGTTGTAAGAAGGATGGGAAAGGGGAAAATATCAGAACTTTACTGTGTTATGGGGCGTTTCGTAGTTGTTGATTGATTATGTTTATTGTGCATTTAGTTTCGAAACTGAAACGAAATCTCCAGTTAATCCTGTTCCATTTCGAATGCAGGGATTTTTTTTTTTCAATTGTTCGGGGTTTTGTGAGATTTTTTATGCGATTTTCGTTATGATTGAGGGTTTTGGGATAGAGGAGTTCTTTTCTGAGTTACAGAATCACTCGATTCCTGCCGGTGGAACTGATTTACATAGTTGTTTGAGAATTTAGCATTTGTGCAACTCCTTGGCCTCTAATTTATAGTTGATAAAAAGTGTTATCTTCTCTGAGCTTGCAGAATGCGTCCCTTGATTATATTTGCTTAAGGCAAGCACTGGATTTCTTGATAAAAGAACAGAACCTTCAACATATAAGTAGGTGGAGAACTGTGTTATTTGATGGATCATTCGATTTCCAGAGATAGTGAGCATGAAGTAGATCTTGAAAGTGGAGGGACAACTAGTGAAGAGGATGGAACATATGATCTTGTTTCAGCAAATAGACAAACCAAGAAACTTTTAAATAGTGATTGGAGTGGGCCTTTAAGTTTTGATGGATTGGGGAATTCTTCAAAATTTGGTGGTGATGCTGATGAGAATGTGGAGTTCTTGCTAGACAGGAATTCAGAAGGAGAAGATGGTCTACAACAAATTCCCTTTGTGAATAAAAAGCATCTGGAACAGAAAAAGAAGAAGAAGAACTCTAGAAAGGCTCCCAAGCCGCCCCGGCCTCCTAAAGGTCCACTATTGGATGCTGCTGACCAGAAGTTGGTGCAGGAAATCACCGAGCTTGCTATGAGAAAACGTGCCAGGATTGAACGAATCAGAGTACTAAAAAAGATGAGAGAAGCAAAATCATCGTCTTGGAACAGCACCCTATACGCCATGGCCTTCACTGTTGTCTTCTTCCTTATCCTCGTCTTTCAAGGTACATTTAATTCTGGAATTTGATTTGACTATTATTTACCTTGTACTGTCCCAAGTAGACATGATTTATATCATATGGCATTGTTGTGGTTCAGAATTTTCATCAAGTAGGAAAGGCAAATTTTACCTCTTATCATAACTCACAGCTGATTTCCTGCTTTACAAATATGCTTATGGCACAAGGCATTTGGATATTTTCCCTTAGTAAGAACCTGTAATAAGTTTCTAACTTTATGGTATTTGTTTTTGAAAGCCCTGCAAATATGTTTTTCATAACTCATAACAATTATAAACTCTTATGGCGTTTGACCAGTTTACAAGCCCAACAAAAATTTTGTATACTTCTGTTACAGAATAATTTTGTTTATTCTTGCTAGGATATTGCGTATGCAAAATTTCTGGTCCCGACCATTAGCCTGAAATTTGAATCATACTTCATTTGCAATGTTAATCAAGGGTTTAGGAAGATGTTAAATGACCAACTCCCAAACTGTATACTTCCCCAGGTATCTTTGGATGTGCAGGTGGAGAGTCCATGTCAATGCAAGTGCATGAATCAATTGGCAGAGTGTAAATCTGCTTATTCTTGCAAACAGCTGGGTTTAGTTTAAATTAATCACAGGATGCATTTTTTTGTTTGACTGAAAATGCTGGTGTCGTCCCCCTCCCCAACAAAAAAAGGAAAAAAAAAAAGAATCCCCTGCAGCTATTTGGTGGTTTCTGCATTATAGCGCAGGAGGAACAGAATAATCAGCAAGTTTATGTCTCATTCCTAATCCTATGACTCACTCTAGTTCACAGCTTGCTGAATTTTATACAGCCACCGTGCAGGTTCTTGGCTAATGTGGTTATTTCTCTTGATGGGATTCCTTTTAGCCATAATCAGAATACAAGAGTTGAGTTGAGACTCTTGGTCATTGAATTTTTCTTACTAATGCTTAATCAAAACATTATCTGGTGACCCTCAAAAGGCACATTATGTGTAAAGTGCATTTTAGATTAATCTTAAGGGGTAACTTGCTCTATGTTAATCAATTGTTGCCTATTTCATACCCTTCTCAATCTTTTTGTTCTGAACTCTTTGGATGTTGCTGTTAGTTTATGTAGAAAATTTTAGTGTAATTTACAATGTAATCCCTAATATTTGGCTAAAACCACAGCTCAACCCTTGCTTTTTAATGAGAAACAATTTAATCCTTGAGGTTTTTTTCTATTAACAAAATAGTTATTTGTTAAAGTTCACTTTTAGATTAAACAGATTAGTCCTTACATTTTATTTTTTGTAACAGATTAATACTTGAAGTTTTAATATTTGTAATTGTTTTAGATCTAGGGAGTTCACGATGTGCTTGGGGAGAATCCTTCTTGATGGGCATTATCACATTTATGGACTTGACATCACTTTCAATCCAGAACCTTAAGGCAATGGGTTTATTGGTCCTTCCTACTTATGCGTCTTTCACTCACCTCATCTTTTTGATGTAGGAATTTTCACTTGCATATGTAAACATCGTCCCTCCAAGTGTCTCTTCCACATTGGGCTTATTGAGCCTGCTCCTCTTTGATAGAAGTCTTTCTCTTAACTTGAGTATTACTGTGTCACCAAGATCATAATTACTCCTGCAAGCCACCTCAGCATGCACCTCTAAGAGCCACACTAGGTCATCACATGTACTGCTTTTTCGAAAAAAAAATAGTGCCTTACCACTCCCTTAGTCCTTCCAAGAGTCTCCTTATTCTTCTTTTATCCTTGTGTTGGGGCACCTCGAAACTTATTGACTACCATTCCGTACTTACCCTTGCCAAATCATCAGATCTAGGGAGATCGTAATATGCCTGTAGAGAATTCTTCTTGATGGCCTTGTGAAAGAACACATTCATGGGTTTGATACAACATCCAATCCAAAATCTTAAAGCAATAGGTTTAAGAGTCATTTCCATATCTTTCATTTGCCCCATTTCTTTTGGATGTGGGAATTTTCCCTTGCATATTCCCAACAATAACAATTTAGTCCCTCAGAATAGGGTTGTGATTTTGGTTAACTAACAATTAATTTAACAGGATTACTATTTTGTTTATATAATGACAACTCAAAGACTAAATTGTTTATTATTGAAAGGGTGGGGACTAAATTGTGGTTTTTTTGCCAAACCTTGATAGCTATATTGTAAATTACCCCAAAATTGAAGGTTCAAATGCTAGTTGTTGACTTGTTGTCTCTCGTGGAAGAGTTTTTGGTCAAATTAACGCTAACACTCTACTAGGGACTTTATATGGTTAACACAGTCAAATTTTCTTACAGGAATTTGTTCCAGGAACAGTGGAAGCATGTATCTAGGATGGTCCCCTGAGCCAGCAGTTACCGCAAGTGAAGATTTGATTTCAGTTCAGTTTTACAAGAACTCTGCCTATGAAGGTGATGGTCCTGGCTCCAGCTCTCCAAGGTATGTGTTCCTTGTTCTTGTTGCAGTATTGTTAATAGTATCAATGCATTTTGTTGCGGTTGGCTCGAATCTTCCGTAGATACTTCTTTAGGAGAGTGCAAGAAGAAATCATTACCATCTCTCATTCATTGTTAATCTTGCATTGCCTGGTACACAGTTTGGCAGGAGGACAAGTTTCGGGTTCAGAATCGAGTAAGTAGTGTTGTGTAATATTCTCTGCCAACTTCCATTTTGTGAACTGAAGCTGAGGCCCATCTGAATTTTGTTTGTATGTGGGCAGACACCAAGTTTAGACTTTGGAGAAATGTTTGTAAAGGACACTTGGGTACAGTAACTAACTTGTATGGTTGTTTTGCAGCTTAAATCTTTTGTCGCATATTGTTCGCTAATGTTGCGCATGGAGATGGGAGTTTTCTATTAAAATAATGATGTGTTAATAATTTCTTTAATTAGTAATAATAAATATATAATTTAAATCATTGATATCAACATTTATTTTTAAAATTATTAATTAATCATTTTTATTAATGTGAAAAATATTTAGGAAATAGTTATGCAGAGAAAAAAAAAAAAAAAGAAGCTACGAGGACACTGACTTGACTTTAGTGACAAAATTTTTAATATGTTAAAGAGTATATAAAAAAGTTTTGATATTTTAAAATGGTGAAATATCATGTAATTGAATACATTAAATTATTTCAATTTTGTTTTTCTTTTCTATTGTTATTTTACTTACAAGTATTTTTAATAATATTATGAGATCTCAATAAAATGTGACATGACAAATTTATTTTATATAAAATGTAATGAAATATAATAAAAAGTTTAGTAAGAAATTTAAAATATTATTTTATTTATATATGTAAAAATTAAAATGATTTATTTATTAAAATTAATAATAACTAAATTTAAAAATATTAAAACTTGAACTCGGGCTTTCACATGCTACTCTCGCTGGTGGATGCAGTTTGCTTGTTTTTTTTGTCTAAAAAAAAATTTTTTCCTTCCTCAATCGATCAATTGCAATTGCTGCTTGGCTCAGGCACTGGGAGGTCTATACCTTTGGAGCAAATGAGATCAGAAGGCTTAGCTTCATGAATAACGCATGCTTGAGGATTGGGCAGACACTATTTTTTGTTGCTGGGCCTGCTCTACCTGAATCAAACTATCTATTTTCTACTGGTAGTATCCCTGATGAAATTAAAAACCTTACAAATGCATTTTAATTCATTTGAATTTGAGTCATTTTCAAGATTATAAGATGTGTGAACTACGCAAGGACAGAATTGCACTGAAAAAGAAAAAGTAAAAAGCCATCGTCAAGAGAATGTTATTAATGATCAAAGACTTGAGAGTTTGAATATTTCACCTTTTACATTTCAATATAAACATCTCTTGCGTCTAATTCTAATCGATCCTCAAAATTTTCCATTTCAGAAAACAAAAATTTCAATAAACAAAATTTAGAGAATCAAGTATGTGATAAATCAATGTTTCCGACATGGGTATAAATGTTATCAATTAAACGGAAAAAAAAAAGGGGAAAAAAGTAGTCGTTGAAGAAGATCATCTTATCCAGAAAGTTGTACGTGTGGGTGAAATTTGTAATGATAGGCACAAATCATTAAGCAAGACATAAAATAGATGGGCAAATTAATAAAAAGAGCCATGCTCTGTATTCAAAACGATTGATGGATATCCTCAACACGCCCATCCTTCAAAAACTGTTCACATTCACGAGTTTTCTTGGATACAGGGGCCTCCCCTCCCCCAAACTGTTCCCCAATTCAGACCAGGGAAGAAGAATTCTAGACATTACCTACAGCCAACAAAGAGAAATAATATAATATATTGGCATATATATTTATTATCAATTAATGTATTATATCATGTCACATCATCAAAATAAATTTATTTAATTTAGATTTACATCAGAATATATAAAATTTTATTTTCATTTTAAATTACAAATTGATATGAAATCAATCTAAACAATTAAAAAAAATAAATAAATACTCATTTCATTTGAGAGTGATGTCATTGAAATCCACCAACTATTATTGGTTGTTGAGTTAAAAACTAATCATAAATCCTAAGAAGTCCCGATCCAGCCAACTTGTGTTTGGACCATAAGTTAAGGCACTATCCCGTTCTCTTAATGAGAATGCCTGAACCATTTGTCACTTGTCATAAAGGACGGTATGGTGGTGGAGAGGTTTGAGGTCCACCATCTTGGTTTGCTTTGTCCCGGCGGCACCACCAGCTAGCTTCCCATGCGCTTTATCCTCTGCAGTTGTAGGAATGAAACCGTGGTCGGCTCAAAAAGCTAATTTGGAGTTGACATTTTCTTCCTTTTCAAACTCCTATTTTACGCTCCTTCAAATTAAAAAGTAACATAAATATGGTATGTTTCAACTCCCTCTTGTGAGACTGTCTCTAACTATCATGGTTGTCTAATTATTCTGAATGGATAAAGACCATCAATTTAAAATTTAGAGATATTGAAATGATTTTCTCAATTTCAATTAAAATAAAACAAATTACGACTCTGTAATGGATATATATATTGTATGTCTTAAAATAATCATTTTCTATTAATTAAAAAAATTTCAAATATATATTTATAAAAAGGAAGTGTTAAAATAAGAATTAATGATATGGCAGGCTTTAAGTATTTATTTTAAGTGTAGCAATAGAACAATAGACGCGTATTGACAATTCTACAACTGCAAGAAAAGTAAGCTTAGAGTAAATGGAGAAACAGTTACATATCCAATACCATGAATATATACATAGTATATGAAGACAGAAACGGCATAGATGATGTAATAGTGGGATGGATATTTAAAATACACTTTGGAAAAGATGGTGAATTATTTAAGTTATCTTGTACATATGGTTGCTCAAGTCTTGTATATGAACTTCCATGTCTTGCACTTGCACCAATTGGAATGAGGTGAAAACACAAGTAAGTTTTATTTTTTTTTTGTTAAATTAATACTATTTTCCATTTACAGAGATTCTCAACTCAAATGATTGACCCACATGCAGCTGTAATAGAATCCTGGAGGCCCACGTGGAATTTATTGCGGCGAAATGAAGGAGTATTTCATAACGTAAAGGCGACGCCACTAACTAATTATCTAATATGGCAAGTGCTCAGCCCGTTGTTCAATCAAGGTCTTATTATTATTATTATTAAGAAAATTATTTTTTCAAATATAATAATAGTTTAGAATGATATTTTGACTGTACCTAAATATTTAGTAGCATAGACTCTTCTGTGGCAGATACGTTGACAATGTCTTGTGCATACTGCGCCCAATCAAAAGATCATGAACATCTAATTAATTATAACTCCTCTAAATTATATATATTAATGTCTTTTTTTGTTATTTTCATAGTATATATTTTGGATAATTTTTTAGCACCATGATAAATTAATATGCTTTTGATTTAATAAAAAAACAAATTATTCACCAACTCCAATTAACAAATATTATGAAATAGAAATGTTTATCGAGTTTATGGAAACCGTGTAACTGAAGATTTTGACCATTTAATATTTGGTGTTCTTAGCCAGCTTGAGCTTTTATTGATAAGCGTGTCCTCTATCTTTCGAACCACTTCCATTTTACTGTGGACATGACTCATGAGACGAGCTGCATGGGAAATAACTATTCAATCAAATCGGATGGCAAAGGATGTAATAATCACCCACTTCAAGAGTCACTTGTTATTCTTTCTACTATATATATTCTGCTCACTCGGCCTTTTAGGCAAAAACCATAACGTTGCTTAATACCTTTCTAGCTTTTTATCTCAAAGGCTAAAATGTTTACTTACGCTTCCTTCTTCAAAATTCTCTTCTTCTTCTTCTTTCGTTTCCTCTTTAGACAATTTCGGAAGCCAAAAGTTCTTCGTAGGAGTTTTAGCAATCTCCACTCAACTCAGAGTAAATATCAAAAGTATCATTCTCTTGTTCATAGGTCTGACCTATCAAACAAAACTTTGATATTCAATGTGGAAGGAACTCTCTTGAAATCCACTTCTTTGTTTCCTTATTTTATGCTTGTGGCATTTGAAGCTGGAAGCATTTTAAGGGCTTTTCTTCTCTTTACTTTGTACCCATTCATTTGTTTGGTGGGTGACGATATGGGCTTAAAGATAATGGTCATGGTCTCCTTCTTTGGTATAAAGAAAGAGAGCTTTAGAGTTGGAAGAGCTGTTTTGCCCAAGTTCTTCTTGGAGGATGTTGGGTTAGAAGCATTTCAAGTGTTGAAAAGAGGTGGGAGAAAGGTGGCAGTGAGCGATTTTCCTCAAGTGATGATTGAGAGTTTCCTTACAGATTATTTAGAGATTGATTGTGTTATTGGAAGAGAGCTGAAGTCGCTTAATGGGTATTTTGTGGGGCTCATGGAAGAGAAAAAGAAAGATATCCAAGCTATAGAGAAGACACTTGGAGTTGGAGAGGACAAGACAACTAATCAAGATGTTGTTGGCATTGGTTGCTTTAACAGATCTCTCGCTCATCACCTGTTCTCTCATTGCAAGGTGAGCTCAGTAATAATTTTACTGAAGTACAATGTTTTTACCCATAAATCTTATTACAATACTTTGCTTTCAAGCATTTTTTTATTTAAAGAATGATCCGTGAAAGCAATGGCCTTTGGCAATTTGTTTCTTTCTTGTCATTTTTTATTATTGCTACATTTCTGAAAACGAAAGAAAGGAACTAACTGTGTTGATGCCTCTTGTTGCAACAGGAAATTTACCTGGTCAGAAAAGCAGATAAGAGAAGCTGGCAATATCTAAAAAGAGACGAGTATCCCAACCCACTTATCTTCCACGATGGTCGACTGGCTTTTAGACCGACCCCACTAGCTACCTTGGCATTCTTCATATGGGTCCCTTTTGGTTTTCTCCTTGCAGTATTCAGGGCTTTTGTTGCCTTAACTCTCCCCTACGGGATATCCATCCCCATCTTATTGTTATGTGGAGTTCGTTGCACTGTATCAAAACCCAGAAATTCCCGTTATTCCCCTACAACCCCAAATGATGATAAGCCCAAAAAAGGCCTCCTTTATGTTTGCAACCACAGAACATTGCTAGATCCTCTGTATCTTTCTTTCTCGTTGAAGAAAGATTTCACTGCAGTCACATACAGTCTCAGTAGGATGTCGGAGATACTATCGCCAATAAGAACCGTCCGATTAACGCGCAACCGTGATCAAGATGGGAAGATGATGGAGAAACTATTAAGTCAAGGTGATCTTGTTGTGTGCCCAGAAGGGACAACGTGTAGAGAGCCATTTCTGTTGAGGTTTAGCCCTCTATTTGCAGAGATGAGTGATAAAATAATTCCTGTTGCTTTGAACACCCATGTGAGCATGTTTTATGGCACAACAGCAAGTGGGCTAAAGTGCCTAGATCCACTCTTCTTTCTCATGAACCCTCTACCTAGTTATACTGTGCAGTTGCTTGAGGGTGTGTCTGGGCTTTCCAAGTGTGATGAAGGTGATCAGAGATCAAGATTTGATGTTGCCAACTACGTGCAGAGTGAGATTGGCAAAACACTGGGCTTCCAATGTACCAAGCTTACTAGAAAAGACAAATACGTGATCTTGGCTGGGAATGACGGCTCAACTTCTTCTTCTTCTTCTTCTTCTTCCGCTGTCAAGCGCTAATATGCTCAAACACACGTCCAAAATGTGTCGGGCGGAGACAAGAACATTGCAAGTCTGCTTCTCACTTACTTTTCTTTAATTTGGCGATGTGGGCAGATGGTACATAGCATTTTTTTTGTTTTATTATAAATATATATTATTTTGAACTGTTAAGCCATACAGTTTTCTACACTTCTTGATCAGTACTGGTGACAAGTTGTATATATGAACTCTCCCAAGGGCATATCCATTAATTAAATATCCTGAAATTATTAAGCTAAGCTTCAGAATCCATTCGACAAGAAAAATAGAAGATCTATAAAATAAGATGACTATCGACCTAATGGCAATATCAATATAAAATTCGTCAATCCATTTATACAAACTTTGACTTATTATATTATTAAAAAAAAAAATCTCGAACGAATAAATTTCTCCTACTAAAATCGGCTTTACATGCACTATGCTCCTGTTGTTTATCTGCATTATGAGTTGGAGGATGCATTGCAACTGAACTGGTTTAGTGAAGTCGCACAGCCCATACCAATAATTAATTAAAGAGTGCACAAGCGATAGGTTATGGGGACATGTCACCGTTAATATTTCAAGATTTGTAAACTGGCAATATCACCTTGGAAATGAAAAGGCGGCATTTTTTTTTTCTTTGGCCCCCGAAAGCTTGGCGCAAGAAATGCGTCCTTGTGCCTCTTCTCACAAGTGGCCGAGTCAAAACTATATTATTTATACAAAAAACTAAAACTCAAATTAAATGAAAGAGTAATATTTCATTTTATTCCTCATAAGATATATTTTTTAAAATTATAATTAATTGAATTAACTTAATAGATAGAAGACCAAAATTTGAAGTGATTAGGCTGGACTCATCATTGGGTTTGATAATAGCCATGTGCTTCTTATCCGCCACCTAAAAGCATTTGACCTAATTTATAAACTAGTCAAATTAATTTTTTCATTAAATATTTAATTTTATTCATGAATTGAAGTAAGTTACTCGTAATGATTTTTAATAAATATAATAATAATGCTATTAGTTTTAATATACTATTTGTCCATAATTATATATTTATTTAATTTAAAAGTAAATTCTTGTAATACTATTGAAATATTTTCTTAATAATATTATAATAGAAATAAATTTAATGCTTTTTTAATATTATTTTAAATTAATTTTTATCAAATATGAGCAATTTATTTATTACTTATGAATATTTAAATACAATACATAATTTTAAATACTTATAAAATTAAATTAGATTATAAATACTTAGTATCACTATAGTCGACCTTCATAGTAAGATAATAATAATAGTCATTATTATTTGATTTATATATTAATATAAAAAGCTAATAAAATAATAACTTGCATTTTAATTTTGTATTCTAAAAAACACAGGGGGCGTGGCTATTGCCATAATCTTTTTGAACAACACTTTAATTAGATAGTTCTGAGAGATTTTACAAATCGAAAAGCTCTTGCGCTCCTTTCTTTTCTCTTGATTCGGATTCAGGAGGTCCACCCAACCAGTACCAATCTACCGCATTTGGATGAGTACGGAGATGAAAAGAAAAGGAAGCTTGTTTGATGTGGTGGAAGATACATCGATCTCGGCGAAGATATCCAAATCAAACCGCGTTGGTGTGCCTGGTGGAATGGCAATGAGCGGAAGCAACAACAATTTGATTAATCGTTGGTCTGGGAAGCCATATTCACTGAGGTGCTATGAAATATTGGAAAGAATACCTGCATATTGTTAGATAGGGTATTAAGAAATACTGGGAAGCCTACTCAGGTTAGTTAATTCCTTTTCCACTTGTTTGTAGATAGGGTACCTGCATATTGTGAGAAGAAGTTGCTTGACTGTTTCATTTGGATATTAAGATAGTGTCATGTATCATCTGCATTCTCTGTTTTGGGTGTTTGAGCCTATGCATTTGTTTATGTTGGAAGTTTGAGCAAATAATAGATAATTAAATACTAAAATTAGATATTTAGAATTGAAGATAGATATTTATTTATTACATAATCAAAATGAGACTTATTACACAAAGTACAAAGAGATTAACAACTTTCACAAGTAAGAAGTTGTATTATAATCAGCTATCTAATCTTTTCATCATTACATCTGCAGCAAAAAAATTAACTTTAAACAAAGTATTAACTAAGATTTCAACAACCTAAGTATCTAGTAAAAGTCTCATCAGTCGGCACTCTTCCTTGGAATTTTTCCTTGATATTCCAAACTTCTTCCTTAGTTCTGCAAACTTGTTCTTGGACAATACCTTTATAAGTATATCAGCAAGTTGTTCATTAGATTTACAATGCAACAGCTTGATCTCTGAATTATTCTCTACTTCTCGTAGGAAATAAAATTTCAGCCTAGTTCTTCCATGTTGAACAAGAATTTGCAATGGCTATGACTAATTTATTATCACACCATATAACAGTAGGCTCGCATTGCTCAATTCCCAAATCTTTTAGTAGCTTCCTAAGCTAAATTGATTGATTTGTAGCACAGTAACCATCTCTTGCTTCCTTGAATTCCATGAGAAAGGACCTGAACCAAGGAAAAAAAACATAGCTTGAAGTGCTCTTTGAATCACCAACATTTCCAACCCAATCGCTATCCACATAGCCTTCAAGCTTGACAACTTTTCCTCTTTGAAATCACAAGCCAAATTCAGCAGTACCCTTCAAGTATCTCAGCACAAAATGCAATTGACTCGAAGAATGCATAAATCTAGATAACAAGCTTACTGAATACATTAAATCAGGTCTGGAAGCAGTCAAATATATCAGACTACCAACCAAACTTCTGTATAGTGAAGCATCTGCTGGTTCAGCTCCATCATCCTTGCTGAGTTTCTCATTCACAACAAGAGAAACAACCACAGACTTGTAATAATCCAAATTAAACTTTTTCAGCATTTTAAGAGCATTTTTCCTTTGAGACACAAAAATACTATCAGCACCTTGCTCAATTTTCAGCCCAAAAAAATAGCTCATAATTCCCAAATCTAACATCTCAAATTTAGATTGCATTCTCAGCTTAAAATCATCCAATAACCGAGAATTTCCACCAGTCACTAACATATCATCAACATAAAGTGACACAATCAGCTGAAATTCATTTCCAACACTGTTCACATACAAGGTTGGCTCATTCTCCTGAATCCATTTTGGATCAGATGTGAGTCAATCCTTGCATACCAAGCTCATGGAGCTTATTTCAGGCCATAAAGAGCCTTCTTAAGCTTGTACACTTTATCTTCTTGACCCTCTACTTTAAATCCTTCAAGTTGTTGCATATAAATCTCCTCATTCAGCAAACTATTCAAGAATGCAAATTTGACATTCAAGTGAAACACTTGCCATCCATTTTGGGCTGCTAAAGAGAACAACAATATGATAGTATCATGCCTAGCAACTGGAGCAAAAGTATCTCCATAATCAACTCTTGATTGCTGAGCATAACCCTTTACAATAAGTCTAGCTTTGTACTTGAAGATAGAGCCATTGAGATTTACTTTAACTCTATAAACCCACTTCACAGCAATTGCATTTTTGCCCTATGGTTTGAAAGTCAATTCCCAGGTTCTATTATTCTCAATTGCTGCAATTTCTTCTTTCATGCATGCTATCATTCTTTAGCTTGAGAAGCTTCTTCATAGCAGCTTAGTTTTGCCACAACCATATTACATCTTTCATAAATCTCAAAAAGAGACTTGAATTTAGAAGCATGTGCTTCATTATCGAAATTAGACTCCTTTTTAGATTTTGAATCAGAATTAGACACTTTTCCTGATTCTAAATCTCCATTGCTAGAGCTTCTAGAAATACCTTTTAGATGCGAAGAGTTTGCGGCTCTAACAATTTGCTCTTTCTTAAAATCCCAGTAGGCTCCATCAAACTTTACATCTCTCCTAACAACCACTTTCTTAATTTTCACATTGTAGATCTTATAGCCTTTCAATGAAGTTGCATAGCCCAGAAAAATACCCAGATTAGCTTTATCATCCAGCTTCACCCTCTTGACATTAGAAACAAGCATGTAGCAAATTGATCCAAAGAATTTCAGGTGGCTTGTAGAAGGCTTTGACCTAAACCATGCTTCAGCTTGAGTTTTTCCTTCCACTGCTCTAGTAGGAAGTTTATTCAACAAATACACAATTGTATAAAATAGCTTTTGCCCAAAACATCTTTGGTAGCTCTTTCTCTTTCAACATACATCTGGCCATCTCAATAACCGTTTTGTTCTTCCTCTCAGAAACTCCATTCTGTTGAGGTGAATAAGGAACTGAAAGTTGACGTTGAATACCAACATCTTCACAGAATTTGTCAAATTCCTTTGAGGTATACTCTTTACCATTATCAGACCTTAAAGTTTTAAGGACACAACCACTCTGCTTTTCAACTAAAACTTTGAATTTCTTAAACACATTGAAAACTTGACTCTTGCTGCTCAAAAAATATACCCAAGTCATTCTAGTCAAGTCATCTGTAAACAAGATAAAATACTTGCTTTGACTCAAGAATGGCACACTCATAGGCCCACACACATCAATTTGTACCATCTCCAATTTTTCAGTAGCCCTCCTAACTTGATCCTTAGGAAATGAGTGTTTGTGCAATTTAGCAAATTGACAACTAGAACACATCCCATCATAAAAAGAAATAGCAGGCATGTCTATAATCATATTATGAGATTGCATAAACTTTAAAGAATTCAAGTTATAGTACCCATATCTTTTATACCACAACCAAGACTCATCTACAACAACTTTACATGTAGATTCAATAGCATCACAAGGCATTAGAGAAAAGTTATTACCAATCATTCTAACCTCCACAACTTCAGAATTATTTGAGTCATAAATATGGCATGAAGGGTCTTTGAAAGATAAGAAATATCCTTTTTTCATCATTTGAGCAAACACTCAATAAATTTTAATCTAGATTAGGAATGTAGAGAGCATTAGAAATATACTTGGTACCTTTCTTTGTTTGTATAGCAATGGTACCCTTACCAACATCCTGAACTATCTCTTTATTTTCCATCTTCACAGTAGCTTTTATTGATTTGTCTATGGAGACAAACAAGCTTTCGTCTCAAGCCATGTGACTTGTACAACCACTATCAACGAATCAAGTGAGGTTATCAGCAACTCTAAATGACTGATAAGCCATGAATAGATGATCTTCCTGGTGCTTAGGTTGATCATTGATGAAATTAGCTTGCTGATTCTGCTGCTGGTTTTGAGCTTTGCCTTGTGTGATTTTGCAATCTTTGGAAATATGACCATATTTATTGCAGTAATGGCATTGCACAGGTTTTACACCATTTTTCTACCAGCAATCCTTCTCTAAGTGATTTATTTTTCTACAGGTGGACAAGGTGAAAATTTCCCCTTTTTTGCAGCACCACTACTACGTTCAGGTTGCTTGCCCTGTTTTCCTTTCTTGGATTCCAAAATCTGTTTTGCAACAAATGCCTCCTCAAAAGCATCTTATTATCTAAAAAATCTACTTTGCTCAGTAGCGTGCAAAGAATTTATGAGCTCAGGTAGGGTGATCTTGCTCAGATCTTTAGAGTCCTCCAAAGATAAGATTTTAGACTCAAATATCTCAGGCAGACTCACAAGAACCTGCTCCACAACTCTTTTATCTGATAAATTTTCACCCAACAACCTGATTTTGTTGACCACAACCATCAATCTATCTATGTACTCCTTCAAAGTTTCAGATTCTTCATTTTTAGAACCTCAAACTCCCTTCTCAAGTTGAGAACAATTATCTGCCTCGAGCTTTCGCTTCCTTGGAACCCTTCCTTAGTCTGTCCCAAGCTTCTTTTGCAGATTCACAAGCCATGATTCTAGTGAAAATCACATCAGAGACAGAGGCATGAAAACATGACAAAGCCTTGAATCCCTTAGCACACCCTTCACTATGAGCTTTAATCTGAGCAACAGTAGGATTAACTCTCAAGGGAGCTGGTTCTCTACCAGTTTCAGTCACCTCCCACAAATCAAAAGCTTTGAGATAAGCCTTCATCTTCATAGCCCAGATCACATAGCTTTCTCCAGAAAATACAAGTGGTGAAGGAGCATAATACCCACAAGAAGCCATCACTATGCACTCTAGTGTTTAAAGGTTTTTTAGTGAATGAGATTCTCACTTGTTTTCTCTATTTTACAGGCCCTTAAAGAATATAAGGAGCTCTGATACTACTGTTGGGAGTTGGAGCAGATAATAAATAACTAAATGCTGAAATTAGATATTTAGAACTGAAAACAGATATTTAAAACCAGTGACAAATTGAGACAAAAAATAAAGCAGCTCAGAACTTCTCTAACTCTCTCATTTTCTTACTGAGAGACAATGATTCATTGATTACATAGCCAAAGTGAGGCTATTAAACAAATTACAAGAGAGATTAGCAACTCTCACAAGTAAAGTAAGAAAGCATGGCTAAGGTATGATGAGTTGTACTATAATCAGCTACCTAGCCTTTTCATCATTACATCTATAGCAAAAAGTTAACTTTAAACAAAATATTAACTAAGACTTCAGCAACCTAAGTATCTAGGAAAAGTTTCATCAGCCAACGGTTTAACGGCCTACAGATAGAGGATGAAGCAAAGCAAAGTATGAACTCATACATTAAAAGGCTAACAACATACACTCGATTAATTTGTTGAGCTTTTGAGCAATTATTTTTATTCATGAAACACTTAGAATTTTATTAAATTATGATATGATAAGATACAAATTGATATGCTCTTCGTGGCTTATAAAATCACGAGCATGAGATTATGTGAATAACAAAGAGGATATACCTGGCTAATCATGAGAAGATGCTTGGTGCCACGCGGCCACCCCGGGCCATTGTAGAATTTTATAGGTTCGGTTTCGAAGGAGATTCGATCCAACTACCTGCCTTCTGGTTTTGAACATGCCGCTGTTTCATCATCTTCCTCAACCCAGCAATACTATTCCACTCCCCTCTTTCACTATGAATCTTTGACAAGATTGAATAAGCTACAGCATGATTTTCTTTCAGCTTTTGAATTCCCCTTGCAGCAAACTCGCCAAGTTCCATACTAGAATGTATGCCACAGGCACCAAGCAATGCACCCCACACAATCACATCGGGCTCAAAGGGCATTCCTTTGATCAGTTTCTCTGCTTTGTCCAGCTGACCTGCTCTCCCATACAAGTCCACCATACAAGTATAATGCTCTACCCCCGCTTTTATTCCATACTCAGTCCCCATTGATCCAAAGTGCTTTTCACCTTCTTCCACCAGTCCTCCGTGTCCACATGCTGACAATATGTTAAGGAATGTAATGTGATCTGGCCTAACACCACTCTTTATCATCCTCTCAAATTCCTCCAACGCTCTTGTTGCAAGTCCATGCCTAGCATAGCCTCCTATTATTGCATTCCACGACATCAAATTCTTCATTTCCATAGAGTCAAAAATGCAAAATGCGGCAACAATATCACCACACTTCCCGTACATATCAACAAGTGAAGTCAACAAGACAACATCGTTAGGTACACCAGCTTTCAGAATAATTGAGTGAACTTGTTGCCCCATAACTAGAGAAGAACACCCTGCACAAGCATCCAAAACACTAGAGAACGTGAAATGATTTGGTCTAGTATCAGATTGCATCATCAAGCAGAACAGCTTTAAGGAATCTACAAATCTTTCAATTTGAACATACCCAGTAATCATCACTGTCCAAGAAACTACATTCCTATTACCCATCTTGTTGAAAAAAGACCTAGCCTTGTTAATTCTCCCATTGCCAATGTACCCATTAATCAAACTAGTCCAAGAAACGGTATTTTTCTCAGGCATCGCATCAAAAACTCTTTGAGCCTGACTTATGCGTCCCAATTCCATATAGCCCGAAACCAGAGCATTCCAAGAAGTTACGTCTTTCTGCAAAATTTCATCAAATACCCTACTTAAAGCCATTTGATCCCCAACAGCTGCATATGCTCTTATCAAAGCAGAGCCCACAAACAAACTCAAATTAAGTCCTAAGGAAACTACTCGTGCATGAATTTGTGGCACTAGAATATTGAAAGTTTTATCCACAACTGCTCTGAGAACTATCGAGATTGTGTACTCATTAGGTACAATGCCAACTCTTTGCATTTCTTTGAAATACTTACAGACTCGTGCAGGGTTTTTGGTTTTGTTAAAGGCCGATAGCATGGTGTTCCAAGAAACAACGTCTTTTAGAGGCATTTTATCGAACAGTTCTTCTGCGTATTGGATTTGATGGGCTTGCACGCAGGTTGAGAGGATTTTGTTCAACGGCATCACGTTTTGGAAACATGGGTTTTGACCAGAGGATTTGCTTTCACTAGCTAAATTATTGTTGTGGGAGAGGTGACCGTCGGTGAGATTGGCGGTTGAGAGAGTACAGATATGGCGGGAAAATTTTAGAGGAAGCATTTTCTCTAGCATTCGGATGTTTATTTCTGCGGTTTAAATAGTTTTCGGCATTACAAGTTGGTATTTTCTCTACGTGGGAAGTCGTCTTTTTTTTTTTTTGTCCACCCTTGAAAAAAACACGAGTTCGCTTTAACTAAAACTTAAACGCGAGATCTCAAAATTCTTAAACGACTTCCAGTTAAGCTCACTTGAAGGGAGTTTTACTTTGACTACATATGTTATATTTTTTACAAAGTACTGTAGCATTATAGAAAGTTTTTATTTAAATTCAATTTATTAGCTTCTAAGAATGCAACATATATGATGAGAATTACATGTGAATCCTTATCGTTATACTTTAGGTATATAATAGACTAGATAATTTTTTTTCCCATAATATTATGAAGTGAAAATGTTCAAATTCATGAATTAAAAAACTTCAAATCACCAAATTGACCAAACTAGTCCTTCCCCTTGTCCATAATCAGACATAAGAGGATAAAGGCTTATAAAGATCAAGCATGAACATGACCAGTAAAATGAAGATTGCAGCAACAAGAGAGATACAAGGATCCTGCTGTAAATTCTTCAAATACTATCAACCGGGAAGAAAAATTTTTTTTTTTCCTTTTACGCTTATAATTGGAAGATCTTATGGGCTTAGTGTCGCTCTCTTCTACTGCCAACAGCTGCATTTTTTTTAGATAGCGAAACATTCGCTCACTAATCAAACAGGAACAGTAACAAAAAGGAAAATGATTATGCTCTTCTTACAGCCAATTTTCTGTAAAGTTCATCAATTTCCACCTGCATAACACCACATTTCTTTGTGAGCTCCGTGCTGACAATTGCTAAATACAAACTAAAGTAAGATAACAACCCAGTGGCTCTGCTTACCTTATAATGGTGGAACAATTTATTTCTTTTCTTCTTCAATGTTGCAGTCACTAAATCTCTTTCCATGTCAAAGGGGCGAGAATCCAAAATCACTCCTTTAATATATTCAAAACCTCTCAGCTGGTTTTTACCCACAAGATTAAAACAGAAAATGCTTAAAGGGTTAGCAAAATAGCAACTAAAATAGCAAGTATGCAGTTTAATAATGCCAGTTCAACTCTGAAGGTCCTACCTTGTTTCTCTCAGCTGTAGATTTTAGTTCTGCTAGAACATATTCCTGCAGCTGAACAAGGGAACAGAGTTCAGGAAGTGAACCTTTGTGACCTTTCAAATCTGCCCACTGCTCAGTGTTCTCTTCATGGATTACAACTACTGCAATTAGCATCGACTTGAAGCTGTCTCCGTACACCCATATCTAAAGAACACAAAGATCAACAGAACTTCAATAACAGGATTGCAGAATGCAATCACTAAGAAGTGGAAACTGGTAAGAAGTTTACATCTTCGACAACTGGAGTGATCCCATAAACATTTTCCAAGTACTCAACTGCAACGTATTCTCCTTGGGATAGCTTTATAAGATTTTTCCTCCTATCAATAATCTTCAAAACACCATTCGGAAGAATCTCTCCTATGTCCCCTGAAGATCCAAAACAGCGAAAAGTTTAGAACAGGAACTGCAAAATTGATCCATTTGACTGTGATTGGTACTTAACCTGTATGAAACCATCCATCTTTCATGGATTCTCTTGTCAATTCAGGATTTTTGTAGTACCCAGCAAACAGAGTCTTCCCTCTCACACAAATCTCGCCACGAGGAGGACTGCCGAGTGGATTGTAGCCCATCTCTGGAACCTCCTCCAGGCGCAACTCACTGTATGTAACTGGAGACCCAACAGTACCCATCATACACATTTCATCCGGAAATCCAATAGTGACCGGTCCACAGGTCTCCGTCAGCCCTGAATAAACAACAATGTTAATGAGTCAATAACCTTACATAGTCTGCAAATGTTTCTGCATACTATCATGGATACAGTTCCTTACCATAGCCTTGAAGCACGAAAGCACAAGTAGTAACCCTTAAGAATTCTTCCACTTCAACACTTAAGGGTGCACCTCCGGATATAATCAATCGAAGACGACCCCCTAACTTAGCTTTCACCTAATACAAATATTAGAATAAATTTAAATGTGAAGCCAGAAAATGGCTATAGTTACAAGAGATGATGACAAGAATTCAAGCATGAAATGTGATGAGCTACAACCTTCCTGAAGGCTAGAAAATCTGCCAACATTGAAGCATACTTCTGTTTATAACCTTGATTCATCCAAGCAAGTTTGCTGTAAGAAAAACAACACAGGGGTACGTTACTCTCAATTATGCACAATATAGAGCAAAAACTATGACATTATTTAAGAAAAATGACAGGATCAATAGAAGACCCACTTACTGTTTATACAGAGCTTGAAAGACTTTTCGCCTGACGGGATTCAGTTCTTGTATTGCCTTTTTTATACCTGATACATAGATGAGTACAGTCTTAATAAGAGATCATTCAAATCAATTTGTGTACATAATGACAGGTGGCCATGCCTTCATGTATTTTCTCGAAGACCCGAGGTACGCCAGCTAAAAGTGTTGGCTTCAACTCCATCAAATCATCCCTCAGTGCATTCAAATCCTACAAGTTTACAGACATAATTTGAGCTATAGTTATTATGGAAATTGGAAGTGAACCTCAGAGCTCTACTGTCGCTAAAAATGCTTAGTAGTTTTTCCTGGTACAACAGAAAATATGGTTTTTTTTTCTCCTTCCTTTACCATGAACTGGTTCAATGTTCAAACAACATACCCCATGATAGTATCCAACAGAAGCTCCTTTCCTGAAGAAGTATTCCTCGATCACACGGTCAAGTATATGAGCAAGGGGCAGGAAAGATAGATACACATCTTCGGTTGTCATCTATATCAAGCCACAAATGTTATTCAATAAAACAAAGAGACAGAACGGATGAAGTTTGACTATGAAAAGGAGAACTTGAAGATGGAAATTGCAAATATCCTGAAATTTTCTTGCAAGGAGCACTTGTGCATGATTTAATTGTTATGAAGATGACGACAAAACAATTATGATTGATTAATATTGTCATAACCAAAAAAAAAAAGTACTTGTTTTTGGCTCATAAGAAAAGCTTCTGAATGACTAATAGTATGGACCATGCAAGAGTCAAAATCCAAATCACATGATTTGCTTCTATGCTGTCAAGGAATAAGAGCTCCCAATAAGTTTTTCCCCTACCTTATCTTCAAATTGTTCCATAAATAGATCCACGCCTCTTACAAACAGGGTTACTGTTTCATGTGTCAGCACAACACCTTTGGGATCTCCACTTGTGCCACTTGTATACATTATTGTGCAAATGTTGTAAGGCTGAGGCGGCAATATTTCTGACGGATTCTCTTTCCCCTGGTGGATAACAATCTTTCAGATTAACAGAAGATTGGAAATACAGAAAGTACTCATCCTCATCGCCGCAGCAAAAAGAAAAAAAAAACTGTATGCATTGTATCATCTGAGATCTACTGTCAATAAGTTAACAGTAAAGGTTGTTTTCTTTTCTGTCATGTATAGGAACTTACCAAGTTTTGAAACTCTTCCCAAGAGTATGGTTTTATCTGCATTTGGACAGCCTTGTCTTTTTGTTCCTCTGTAAATGTAGTGAAGCAAACAATCGCTGCAACCACAATGAAACTTAATTAGTAGGACTTCTAGCCACAACAAAGTACTATTTGACTATCTATTCTGACCTTTAAGCTTTGAAGCAGTTCTGCAATCTGGATTCAAGAGCTGCTCAAAACATTTTGATTTAGAAATATTAGCTGCTTTCATATGCAAGATTGTATGGAAAAAGAACATACAATTAATTAATTTTTGAGGGTAGGTAAATTTTCTTGAACTTACTTCTTTCACTTTTTTATCTTGAATAAAAATGAAATCAATCTCTGCATGTTCTATAATAAAGTTAACAGCACCAGGCCCTGTATCAGTTCATCCAAGACACGTCATTCTCAGTACACCTCCCAGGAAAAATTCCATTGCGGACATCATGTGCAGAATTGGTAATATTCTAAAAAGAATGCTTACCAAGTGTATCATAAAGAGGCACGCAAACCAAGCTATGGGCGCTACAAGCCTAGACAAAAAGCCATAAACAAAAAGACAAAAGCTTGTTCGTCAATAGTTCATTTAAAAGCATTTAAAAGAATAAGATAACTAGCCCAAAAGAGAAACAAAAATTCCAAATGAACCTCCATGGCCACAATCCACTGAGGACAGTTTGATCCATAAATTCCAACTCGGCAGCCCTACCATGGAAATATAAGCAAAAGCAATAAATAAGAATGGAATCAGTCAATAGGTTCGGTTGACAATTCTTCATGTCCAAAGTCAAATCATACACAAAAACAGACCCCGGCGAGTCGTGAGTACACATTAACACTTACAGGTTCAGCACCAGATGCTCGCAAAGCTGAACCAATTTGCAAGACTTCTTCATACACTTCCTTGTAAGTTTTCCACACATAAGGCCCCGCCTTTGAAACAATATTCAAAAAGTTAGCTATTGGAAACTGCTAAAGCTGCAAAATCCAGGCTTTGCTTAGTTTCAGCTAAATATTTACCTTCCCATCTACAAATTTGCGCCAACCAAGCATTTTGTTTCCAGGATACTTGTTTACAGATAAGCTGAACATCAAGGAGTGTTTTTTAACATCGATGTCACAATGAATTTTAAGAAAAAGAATGAAAACTCGGTTACCTGAAAAGATCCCATGCTGAGTTCATATCAGAATCTGGTGGAGGAAAATCATTTTTGGATAGTAAACTGCGATAAACAGGACCAACCGAAGGAATCCCATCTTTTCCTTCCTTTCCATCCTCGACCTGAGCTGCGAAAATCTTCATTTTCTAACGTTGGGAAACTCAACTAGGTAGCTCATGGTGAGGGCTCAGCTGTACCCATATAAATAACGTTTACTGGTGACAGATAGGACCATAAAAGCTGATGAAGCATTCTATGTTAACGACTAATTATGGCAAGCCTATCAAAAGTCGTAAATTGATTTTTATTTTTCATAATAATAATTAAGTTTATTAGAACCACAACGTAGCATAAAAAGATAATTGACTGTAAAGTCATTTATTATTCAACAAATAATCGACCAACGACTGAATTAAACTCGTCACAGAAATTACTCGCTATAGTTATTTACTTATTAACATTATTTATTTTATTAGTTGCAGTATCTTTCACTAGGATATTATCCAACTGAAAACTCATGAGCCATTGAACCAGCGTCTTCAATGAAGCCTATTAATGGGTACCAACTAAACCACAAAATCAGCAGCTTAAAGCAACAAATCAAACCAATTTTTTCCCATTAGAAGAACTCATTACTGCACTTGTAATATAGAGAGAGACAGTAGGAGGTGGTAGGTGGGAGAAGTTCCAGCGGGGAGCAGTGAAGTCATGCAATGGTGGTGGAACTTAGCCAACTAATTGTATATGCTGGTCCTGAATTCATGAGGAACAGAAAGATGTGACGTTGGTGTTAAATGTGTTCCTTCAGTAGCTGGATATATATAATATCTATTCTTAGAATTCCGAGCGAGCGTCTCCTTCTCCTGGACAGCTCGTCTAACAAATCTTTTTACAGATGTTGTAGTAAAAATATGCCTTAGAGATATAATGAATTGGTATTGCTATGCTATGAAGGAAGAAATTAATCGTTGATTAAAAATCTCTGGCGAAGGTGTGGAGAGAAGTTTTATGATGAAGTGCAGACACCGTAGCGACGGCTCCTGTATAAAAGTTTATTCAATGTATGCTTTTAGTTAATGCTTAACCAATAAGCTTAATTGAAATAATTTTGCTACTACATTAAAATCATCCTCTTGTACTTAATTGAGAAAAAATGATAAGTAAGCATTCTTATTTAATCATATAAAATTTTAGAAAAAATTATCCAATAACCAACTTCATTAATTTGGAGCATCTAATTAACTGTCATTATAAATTAATTTTAAGATTTAATTTAATTGGTTAGTAAATTTACATAAAAATAGATTTTTACATAAAAATAGATTTAATTCTGATTTTAAGTTTTACGTAAATTAATGGTGATGTGAGTTTGGTGAACAGTTATAAATTATTTTTATGATGTGTTATAATAGTATTGGCATAATTTCTGATTTAGACAACTGTTATTAGTAGACGCACGAAAACAACCGTTACAACCAATTTCTAACTCAAAATGACATTATGAGTAAAGCATTTAAATACTAAGCACTTGTCAAAATTTCTCATTTAAATTAAAATTGATTGAAAGCTATTAATCTTTTCTCATATAGGAGGTGAAAATGATGTTTCAAAAGCTAAATGAATCAACTAGTAGAGTAGATAATTCATAATTCTGGCATTTGCTTCTATATTTGATGCCAGAAATATGACTTCGAACTTGTCAAATTTGTAACCTAAACCCCCAACTGCCAGATATTGACAATTTAGAACAACCCATTATACATAAACTTATATTTTAACATTACAATTCAAGAATATAATTTTAAAAAAAAAATTATACAAATTTTCTGTCAACAAATGGAGCCACCATGATAACACAGGATATATAATTATCCATAATAAATTTGGAGTTGGAGAGAAGTTTAAATCATGGTGGAGTGTTACTTCCATACAGCTGACAGTTGCAAATATTAATTAAAAAATGAGATTAATGACGCGTTCAATCAGCTGGTTCATCTGTTATTAATCCAATTATACTAGCCAGACCAATTTTTTGGATTTTATTTATAGATACTTGTTTTCAATAGAAAATAATAATAAAAATAAAGAAATGAAAACAAAAAACTGCTACAAGTAAAGGTGTAATTGGTGAACTCATGCAACTAAGCCAGAGGCAGAGAGTTAATACATACCCATACTTAGCCAACAGATTCCTTCCCGTTTTGGGATTTAAGAACAGCGAAATAACGAAAGTTGCTTCTTTTTATTCGGTTTACTTCCTGACGGATAATGGCTGAGGGGGACCAATGATCACTCACTTTCATTGAAAATATATGCAGCGTACCTAGTTCTCGTGATTATCGTTGTGGGGTTAAACATCATAAGTAGTAATTAGGTGGCCAGATTTATGAATGGCAGCCCCAACTTCGCTGATACAGGGACACTGTGCTGAATGCTGATATTCCAGAAAATATAAAACTTGTTAGGTTTAAGTCCACTTCAGAACATATCCAAAACAAAAAGCAGTAACCAGCCATCTGGATCAAAGACTGAAGTGAAGAGAATCCTCGTCATCGTGTATTTCCTTTTTGGTGTTCATGACAATTGTCTTCTCACTTCTGACAACGGAAAAAGAAAATAACCGATGAGTTAAGCATTCAAATTTATCATTCTTTGTTTCTTTCCAGAATACTTCATGGGATTTCACTGAACAAGCGGCCCGTGTTAAAAAAATAAAATTTATACAATCTCACTTCCGGATGAGGTGGAAGAAGCAGCCTCTTGCCCCTTCAGGCGGCCACAAATCAATAAAAGACGAGGCTTATTGATTCAAATATACTAAAAGCCTAACAGGGAGAATTCTCGGTGCGAGGATAAAAGTTATAATTATTTAAATTTAAGGTAAATTATACAACATTCTTACAGGATATATTATCTCATTTAAAAAATATTTAAATTTTTTATTTAAATTTTTTGTTAGCAGCAAAATATTGAAAATTTAATGTCCTAAATATATTTAATAATTTTTTAATATAAACATTTAATTATTATATTTATTGGTACGGAAACCATCCACCGAATATTACAAATGACTACAACAACTCAGAAAAGTTGCCCCCAGAGTCAGAGACTACCGGCTCCACACGCGCCCGCCATCTGTTACGTAGGAATTTTACATATTTACATATTCGTCCCCTAAATCTTTTTAATCACCAATATGGTCCTCCCTAAAAAATAGTTAACCATTCAAAGCCTCAAAACTTGCATCATCGTCATCAAAATTATGGCGTCCTTAACCTCCACCGTTTTGTCCAAGATCCCATCGTCCTCTCCAAAAATTCTGGCCATTACTCAACGGTTCCCACAGCCCATAGCTCCCCAGCAAATAAGACCAGTCTCTCTAAAAGGGGTCTTGTCCAAAGCGGCTATAAAAGCGACGAGTCAAAGTGCAGCCACTGGTTCCCAATCTCCAGGACTCTACTCGGCGCAGAAATTTGAGCTCACTGCTCAAAACGTGGACTTGGTTCTCGAGGATGTTCGTCCTTACTTGATTGCTGATGGTGGAAACGTCGACGTGGTGTCCGTCGAAGATGGTGTTATCTCTCTCAAACTCCAAGGTAATTTGACTCTTTTTCATTCCTTCATTTTTCTGTTTCCACGAAGTTCTCGAAATAGTCTGCTTGTTATGATTGTTTGAAATTATGTTGTCAATTGTTTGAGATTTGGTTCCGTTTTCGTTCACTTACCATTTGGTGTCATTTCCTGCATAATTAATGAGCTCCAGATAATTACCTGTTACTGATTAATCAATTTGAATTGGTTTCGCGACGAACTTGGTCGAATGAAGATGAGAATCATCGTATTTACATTGTTTTCAGGAGAAAAAGGGATCTTTTAGCTCCCCCATGCGTGGAACTTCATCGTCAAATAACGTATCATCGAAATGGAGTTCTTTACCCTCGTTTGGCTGGAAATTTCTGAATGTTCAATTCTTAATATAATTTTCTTTTTCGTTTTCATACTCTGATTTGGTCTGGCAAATCCTTTGCTAGTTGCTCGTGTTTTCTCTAATGCAAGTTTCTACTTGTAGCATGTCAATATAAAGTATTTTGTTTCCTTTTTGAAATTGTCATTTAAGAGGTGTTCTTCATTGAGTTCCATTTTAGAGAAGAGTTGATTTTTGTAGCCATAAGGAGATTATGGACCTCCAATTCAACTCATCCCAGCAATTCTAGTAGTTTCATAATGCCATTTTTAATTTGTTCTGTTGTTATGTATGGGTTGATTACAACCCAATGGTTTGAATTTATGTTTTTGTACATTACTAAGGTCGTTGCTCACTCATAAATTATAACATAATGGTAAGTAGAAAGGTGAGGACTCAAGGATGGTTATTTTACAATATTTAGATTATCTTAATGCATCAACTGTGGCTTTATTTGACTGGTTGTTTTGCACTCATGCTATAGCGTTTTTTGAACTCTGCCATATCTGTGCACACAAATAAGAATACTTGCAAAAGGAGGGGTAAAAGCACTTTTTTCATGGTTCAACAATTTGTTCATGACTGCCAATACAAAGACCATGGTATTTCCTTGTATATAAGCGCACCCCCTCCCCTACCCTCCCACCCAACACACTTCTAACTCTTCGATTGACATGATTTATTTTGAAATAAGAGAATTCAAATATATTTCAACTTTATTTTGATAGTATATTGATTAACAGGAGCATGTGGTAGCTGTCCTAGCTCAACCACCACCATGAAAATGGGGATCGAAAGAGTACTTAAGGAGAAATTTGGAGATGCTATTAAAGACATCCGCCAAGTGTACGATGAAGAACCAAGGGAAACAACTGCTCAGGTCTGTTCTTAACTTCCTTGGGCTGATAAGAAAATAATGACTTTATCACATTAGTTGAACTTTTGATGAGCTTTTTTAACAATTCCCATTATGTGCAACTGCAGGCAGTCAATAGCCATCTCGATATATTGAGACCAGCAATTAAAAACTTTGGTGGAAGCGTGGATGTACTGTCTGTTGACGGTGGGGAATGCCATGTAAAGTATTCAGGACCCGAGTCTATTGGGTCAGGAATCAAAGCAGCAATTAAAGAGAAGTTCCCAGATATCAATGATGTTGTGTTTGTCTAGGTCAGGCTTTATATACGAGTCTCATTTAAGTGAAAATACAAATGTACAAATTTGAGATCAATTTTTTGTATTTGTACTGTGGCTCAGATGCTTGTGTTTTCTCTCTTTTTTTCCCCTCAATATTTGTTTTGATGTATGTATCATTTAGCTGCGAAAAAGAGCATTGTCAATCCATACCCTGTTGAGCTGGAATATGACTGTATACTTGTTCATGCATTCACACATATAGCTTTACTTTTTTCACAATGGTTGTTTATTTAATCGAACTTGCGTCTTCCTTTCACGAATGTCGTAGCTATTACTTCTATGATCTATATGTTGCGGTCATCCACAAACCTCTCAACTTGTAGCGCTGTATGAGATTTCACACAACTAGAAGGTGCAGGACTCGTGGGGTGCTATTTGTGGTGGTTGAACTTGAGATGAATGCTGAAACTGCCGTAACGTCAAGTAGCGACTCATACTGTGCAGTGCATGACTGCTTTATTCTTTGGATGCAAGATGAATCGACATTTCTCAAAGTCATAGATAAGGGATTTGTATAAGCTCAACGCTGGTCTAAAATTCTTCATACTTGTTCAAGATTCAGAATTCAGTACATTAAAAGAGTACAGGCTCTCTTTACTATGGAAGATGGTTGTCCGGCTGAATTCTCTCTCATGTAGCTGAGAGTCATAACCCCAAATATATTTCCTAGGCCGACTTGTCAGCAGCTGCTATAGCTGATCTCAACCAGCGTGCTAAATTGATCAGGAATGGAGTATAAACGAAGTAGCAAGTGATGGTCCAAGTGACTAACCCCTGCATACATAGGAAATTCAGTGATTGTCCAAGATAATACAAAGTTTGAGCAATGGATGCTTCTGCTGATTTGCGTTGCAATCAATTACCTGACCAAGGATCTCAATGTTCGCTTGTGGATAATACCAAAGGTGGAAGAACCTGAAAGTGTTCCCAAACAGATAAGCAAACACCTATATGTTCTGTTAGGAAATAACTAAAGAAAGCAGCCATACTTCATAATGGGAATTTCAGCCAATGGACAGACAAGGCCTCCAATGGATGCCAGTGTGAAGCCAACCCACGTCCTGTCCAAGGACAACCATATGATTTCTGCTGCTGCAAATAAAATGTAGGCCTCAATGTTGTCTGCTACTCCAGCTTTATACATTTCTGCGCTCATTTCTATGAATAGCACAAGTGCTCTGCTTAAAAACAAAGCGATGTTGCTAGTAAATACTACTACTTATCAGAAAAATCAGGTGAGAGAAGCAGAGTAGGTGGCTACTTACAGTAAACTAACGGCTACCTTCTCCAGACTTCCTTCTGGAACCTTTGAAGATGCTCTTTCATCCAAGAAGAGTTGCAGCAACCCAACAGTGCAATAAAACAACCCAAGTAAGGGAGGAACCTAATACCAAAAATCCAATTTTACATTTTTGCAAAATTACTAGAGACAATGAGAAATTTAAGAAAGAAATTCATAGAGAGATTACGATTATACCCAAATATTTGAATGGAGAGGACCGATGTTGATTGACCCATTTTGATAGACCACAAGATCGACCCTTGAATGAAGTCCATCGATGAGAGGACCCAAGAAGAATCCAGAACTGAAAAGCGAGAGAGCAACGGATGGCCAGTTGTTTCCTAGAGTTGATCTGGTTTGGTCTCCCAAGCTACAAACAGGCGTACATACAAAACGTTTTTTATATGAACAAGAATTATGGCATTTGTGAATAAAGCAGGGGGAGCCCCTGAAACTGAAAGCAAGGAGTCCTTGCATCTTCTTCTGCAGATTCACATCTTCCCTTCCTCCAATGTCTTCTTTGTATCATACTTGTCCTTGTAACAAGTGAAATTAAAAATTAAATTAAAAAGAAAGTCTATTAATTTGGAACCACAGAATTATGATTAACTCGTTTGTCAGCAGACGCACTAGCGCGCGTGGTTATGTATACACACACAGACACATCTCTGAATGAAGACAGTAACTTCTTACTCAGCCAAAGCGTCTTATAATAATGAAAAATTCTTCCGGCACCAAGTGTACCAATTCTGTTGATTTTCAATGCAAAGGGCAAAGTTAACCTTTAGCCTAAGGAAAGAATTCTAACCTGAAGTAAGTTTTTGTTCTTGGGTCATTAGCTAATCAATTAAAAGAAACTGTATAAAGATTTCTTACTTTGTTGCAATTCCAAAAGTAAAGAAGACAAGTTTATCTTAAGACCCTCTTACAATCATACATTTCTTGCTTGTTACAAATGTGAAATCCCTTGCCAAACTAAATGGGTACTGAATTTGATGCTAGATTCCATAAAGAAGAGCGTACGGTTCCTCCAAAACAATTAATGGATAAAGAATAAGATCCCAGATTAAAAACATGGCTCACGGCCTGTTGTCAGTCTATATATAGAGAGAGAGAGAGAGGAAAACAGCAAGAAAATCTCAAATTTGAAATCAGAACGTAAAATAACAAGAAAATGGTTTATCCTCGCAGCGATGGTGAATGTGTGACGGTGCTGAGTATAGATGGAGAAGTCCAAGGAATTGTTCCTGCAGTCTTGCTTAATTTCCTTGAAGATCAGCTCAAGGTAAATAATTTAACTTTTCAATCAACTTGTCTACAAGAAAATAATTAATCACTTTAACATTTTCGGCGTCGTTAATTCTCGTAAGCTATGTAAATAAACAGGAAGTTGAGAAGGAAAATGGGGGGAATCCTGAGGATGTAAGAATTGCAGATTACTTTGATGTGATAGGGGGAACAGGAACAGGTTCTCTGGTAGCGGCCATGTTAACCAAACCAAGCATGCTTCAGCCGTCACGACCTCAATATGACATGTCCGACATCATCTCTTTCTTGAGAGAAATAAGCAGCAGCAACACCTTCCCCGATAAGGATGAGCAGAACATAATCGTTAGAGCTGTCAACTTGGCATGCGGTGCTTTTGGTTTGCTTGCTTCAACAGTGAGCAGTATTCTTGATCCAAGCAAGAAATTTTGTACTACTTTTGAGGAATTTTGGCGAAGAAATTGGAAAGCAGATACATATCCTGCAGAAGTGTTCGATGATCAGTTGAAAAGCAAGCTCGATAATACTCGGCTCGACCAGACACTGAGCGATATTGTTGTCCCAGCTTACCACTTTGACAGCAGACGGCCTCTGGTTTTTTCTACTAGTCAGGTCGCTGCATCTCTTTGCTTTTTACTCTGCTTTTTTTTTTTTTTTTTAAATAAATGTCATTCAAGAAATTGCTGATGGTTGGTAAAATATGCAGGCCAGGAAACTTCATGCAAACTTTAATGAGGAAGTAACCCTGAGAGATGTTGTTCTAAGCTCTTCAGCTATCCCAACTATTTTCCCTCTCCATTCTTTCAAGTACTCGGGCAAATTTGGAACATTCGCTGATGCCAACATTGTAGCCGACAATCCTGTAAATCCTCTATTCTCTTTAGTTCTCTGTACGTGTTTTCTTTTTAGTTAATTGGACAGTGTATAATTACTTCTTATATATATATATATATATATATATATCTCGTAGACCTTGCTTGCCCTGAGTGAAGGAACAAGACTTTATGGCAGTGGACCAAACTACAAAAATTATCTGGTACTGTCCTTGGGGACTATCAAGCGAAGAGCTCCACCTTGTGACATTATAGTCATCCCAAGCGCACTTCTAGACTACATTTCAAAAAGAATTTGGAAGGGCATGAAGGCCCGAGTCTTGCAATACATGCACATTTTCTTTGGTGATATCATACAAATGTACACGACGCAGATGCTGCCTAGCCAGCTGCATGAGGGCCTACTCAACTATCTACGAATCCAGGTATTCTAATTACTCGCTCCTTTTTTTTTTCTTTTGACAAATTAAACCCATCATTATTTTATTTTCTTTGATAATTAATTGCCAGGGCTTTGAACCAAATGATTCCTTGCCTTCAGAAATTGATGAACCAACCAGTGGGTTTCTGGAATTGAAGAGAATTGCCTATGACATTTTGAAAAGAAATGCTACTTACGTAGACCCAAGTACTGGAGCCCATGCAGAACAGGATTTCAGTAACGAAGAAGCTCTGAAAACGTAATAACATGATCCTGCCTTTTCAGTTATTTGTCCTTCAAGCTTACTATATTATATTGGATGTCCTCGCAGATTTGCTCGACAATTGCATGCTGAAAGGCAGAGGAGGTTTCTCAACCAGCAGGAACAATACGGTGGTAACTATATAAATAAATAAACATCTAAATAATGATCAACTCAATTAGCATTTTTTTCTTCTAATAAAGCCGGCGAGCGATGAACAATGCTCGAATCTGGTTTACTTGTATTTGCTATGCTCTCATATCTAAGTAATTCTTTTTTATATAAAAAAAATCTTATGTCGTTCATGGTATGCTATATCATAAATTAATACTCATGAAAAGAGAAGTCATTAGTTTCTATTCTCAGATGGAATGCATTTACATAGAAATGTTAAATTTAGCTCAGAAAGAAAACTCCTAAGCTTCCGAAAATTAACCATTTGTACAGAAGAACTGAAGTCTACACCCTTTGCACCCACTAATAGTAAGACTTCTCCAACTTGCGATTACATCCCAGCCTGGCATCTGATTAGATGTAACAATACCACCTAGACATTTAAAAAGGGATGCTCACAGATTACGCGACACATCCTTTGAGGCCCTAATTTTAATACTGCCCCTCAAAATTTGCTGTCTTGCAAATCCAGGGGAAGGAAATGTGATGAACCTGAAGAGCATATATGCATTCTATAAGATTCAATATTAAATAACATTGTCCTATCCATTCAGGTTTCTTTTGCATCCTCACCTTCAAAGTCATAGATCCGAAGCTTTCAATTTTCTAGGCCTTTTATGAGCTGCTGGTGAAGCTGGAGCATCTGATAACCGTCCAGGTCCCTTCAGGGTCACGTCATTCAGCATCATCAGATTCCACAGTACATTGGAGAAAGTAATATTATTAGTAGGGAAAAGAAACAAAATTTGTCTACCTTGCGTTTCTGATCCCTTCTGCCAGCCCTTTCCCCTGATATCCAATCAAATATATATTAAGCAGGCTCATAAAACTAATATCATCCAGAATATGCGCATGAAAAGATCAAATGGCTACAATGTAATTTACCTCCAAAACTCATCGAATCTGGAATAAATATTCCGTCCTGATCACGGTGAGAACGCTGTGAATGTTTTAAGTCATAAAGTCAAACAAAATAGAAGTATACAGCATCTCATGTTCAAGGGTCAAGAAAGCAAAAGGCCGACAAAATTTATAGAGAATTTACTGACCTTGGGTGTGCCTGGCATTTCAGTATATGAACCATCACGAAAAGATGAACCTTCTGCCTCCTTATATTGTAACTGATAAACAAACAGAAGACTGACATATCAAAGGCAATAAATGCAGTACTCTATAGCACTCTCTTTAAAGTGTTAATCATCATGTCATGAATATGGAATTAATAGGATCAATTCCCAATAGTTCCTCTGACACGTCAGATATATGCAACAAAAGTATGGCTTAAATCTAAGGGGAAAAGTACGCACAATATGAACTTGTGTATGCATTATGCAAGGATAAGCCACCCGGAATAACTATATATAGTAGGATGAATTGGCAAGATTTGATATTCAAATGCGAACTTCCATGAAATGCAACACCTGTTTCTGAAGATTGAGCAGAGTAAGTATTTCTTTTCTTAATTCAAGGTGCTCCGCACAAACAGCTTTGGTTGGTACCCTTGGTTTTAGATTAACCTGCAAACAGAAATCTAAAAATGTCATACCAATTCCTATAACTTGAATGCGGAGAATGTCTGTGGAAGTTGTATTTTCATCTCATGCAAGAAACAACCACTTGAGCAATATTGATAACTTGGAAGAAATATTTGTAAACATTAGAGGACCAAAAGAACATTCTTTAATCTTATATGAGAAATTTAAGAATCTGATGAAACTGGAGAATTATGAGAGTTGATAGATAGTTATCATGGAAGTCAAAAGATGCAATTAACCAAGAACATAACTTGAATATTCTAATGGATCATAGCAATTATGATTTAAAAAAGTGAAAGTGCAACTAAAAGTAAAATTGTCCCACATAGCCAACTCTACTTCCCCAATTTCTCATTCCCCATCCAACTTGACAACATCAAATAAAAATCAGAGAGAATTGAAAAGAAAATAGAAAAGGTTGGATAGAGTATTAAAGGAGCTAAAAGACCTTACTCATCTCCATAGAACATAAGCTTCAACAAGTTTAACAAACACCACAAAGATGCTTATCAAAGTAAGAAGATAAAAGATTTCATAAATATATATATATATTACCGTCTAAGTGTCAAATAAGGGGGAAAATCAAGAGACATAACAGAAACAAGGCATCAAGAGTTCAGGGAGTATAAACAGACCCCAAGATCTTGTAATATTTGCTCAACTCGCTTGATTGTTCGAAGCCCTGCAGTCGAACTTGCAGCTTGTACCATTTGCTCAAGTGCATATGTTCTCAAGTACACACGAAGCTGACAATTTTATCACATCAATCAGGTTAACAGCTATTTATTAGCACTTAGCAATAGACTTCAAACAACTACTAAAAGTGATGCAACATATGGTTCAAAACTTGTGTTTCAGAATTGAAGACAAACAACAAAAGTGCATCATAATTTTTATCAATGTTTCCAACAAGGAAAAAAGAAAGCCATCATTCTTTTTTACTTTTTCCTTCTCCCTTAATAGGGAAATTCAATTTAAATTATTAGTTCAGTTCCTTTCTTTTGTCTTTGGGGAGAGTGGCGGGTTGAAATCAGATAATATACCATGCGCAGAGAAGCTAGAGTGGAAGCATTTTCTGCTGTTACAGAAGTTGAGGGAGCAACTGCTGCAGAAGCAAGCTGAACATTGGATGAAGGCGAAACAGTACCATCAACATTAGCAGTTTCAGCAATTTCTGGACCAGCATTTGGTGCTACATGCAAAGTAGATTCTTCAACACCCTGAAAAGGCAGGCAGGCAACCAATAAATATTGCTGCAACCAATTTGCCAAAACACAAGCAGTTGAATCACACACAAATAAACAGAAGATTCTCAAATCTTTTTTGAAGTCAAGTAAGGACTCGCATCCCATGAATTCACAGGCTAGTTTTTTTTATTCCTAATAACAAAGACCAGTATTAACTTATTAACTAAAGGAATATATATACATATACCACAAGAGCCTCATTCGAAATTTAATTCCACGCTATGATTCAATCCAACTATTTCACCTAAAGCTGTAAATTTGAACAATCACACCCCCTTGTATTTGATCAGAGATAGGATGACCCAAGATCCATCCCCTCCTTGCTGGTGCCTTCATTCTCAACATCTCCAATTATATGCCTTCGCTCTCAACATCCCCAATTACTTGAAATAAGAAAGATAACATTTCCAGATCCTCGCTTACCCTTGCAGCCATGCGTGACTCAGTTATTCTTTTTGCTTCAGCAAGAACCTGAGAAAAAGAAGGGCATATGAACCTGGAAATAATATATCCTGAATACATAACCAAAAAGTCAAAAAAAGGGTCCTTCTCAGAAATGTGTCAACCTGTTGTTATTAGTAACAAAGTGAAATACAGACCTCGGCATCTTTTCGCTCTTGCTGTTTTGTTTGTGAAAGGACCATAGATAGTGCACGTTTACGATCGACCTCTTGCGAAACATTGTATGGTTCCTATACGAAGAATAAATATTGAATCTTAGAAAATCAAAGAAAATTTGATGGAAAACATCAAATATAATTTATTGATTGCAGTCAACTGGAAAGAAATAATAATTATAAGTAAAAATTATCAATACCCAAAAAATTGTTAACACATCATTACTACATTCCTTTGAAAAGTCAACTAATTGATCAAACACACCTTAATAAGAGGATGTGCTGATACATCACCCGGAGATGGAGCTCTAGCTAGTAGTATTGCTCGAGAAACTATATAGAAAATGTCATAGTCATCAAGAATAATCAAGATAATTCTCAAATGATTTGCCTTGAATGTTGATCAAACAATAGGACCAAAAAAAGGGCATAAAGATACTTAACCTATAAGCAGAATAATAGTTAAAATAGATAAGGAAAAAATAATACCACTATAATATCGATCCTTCAATTCTTCCACAGTCCGTGATGACGGGAATCTGTCAGCTATGATAATGAAGCGAAGATCAAATCTCTCACACAAGTCAAACAATTGATCCGTCTCTTTCTTGGTCCACATCTAACAGAGGCAAAATGTAAGAGATAAAGACAATAAAATTGACAACAGAACGTTACAATCAGCATATAATTCTTCCTTTTCATACTTTACCAGAATGGTTAAAGGCAACCTTACAATTTAGCAGCAACAAAAAGTTATAAAGAAGCAACCATAAGTTGATACCTACAGGATCAGTCAAGTGCTTCTCATACTCTTCATCTGTATACCTGACAATATCAACAGACTGCACCATACCAAATAAACTAGAATATTCAATTTCACTAAAGAAGGGGAGTGAATAAGAAGAACCGTATAAAATTTTCTTATAGCGTAATGTCAATGACGATGAAGGCAAACTCATGGCATACCTTGTTATACTTAGCAAAGGAATAGTCGCCTGTTGGTGAAACACCATTTACAACTCTGACCTGCAAATATAAATGAAGCAGGCTTTTAAAACACTCAGAGAAAAAAAAAATGGATATTTAACAACTTCAGCAGTTAGAAAACCCACCCAGTGGTAAAGCTGAAGATTATCTTTACGAGCGGAATTTGTAAAAGGAAGCCACTGCCATGTGATCTGAAATGAAAACTTTCAAAATTTGTAAGAAGTATATGCTAGTTATATATTTGAACCATAGAAAAATTATACCATAAACTTAAAAATGGCAACGTTACATTACCAACTCATAGTACGAGGACGTCATAAAGGAAAATGGATGCAGAACCTACTTTGACAGACCCTCGCATTAAGCACACATATGGATTGCATAAAAGTAGGAATGAATTGAGTTCCATGCAGTTATTTTATCAGTTTTAAGTAATGAACTCAGTTCCATCTAATGCGGTTATCTAATTAAAGAAAGCTTTTTTCAACAATGTGTTCATGATACTTGCAACTTTTTCCCCTTACAGGATAGGACTACTTGCAAGGTAACTGCTTAGAGGACTATATTAGCTCAACCTTAACCACATCACACCTCAAATGCTAACTTCTTGCACAGCGCCTAAAAAAATTGAAAAAAAAAAAACTGAAACATAGAACCAACATGACAGACCTTCTCGTCTGATGGGGGTCGTCGTTTCAATTGAGTAGTATCAATTGACGGCATAAGAGGTGCCAAACCTCCAGTAAGTGCATAAACCTGAAATTCCACAAAATTACAACAGAAATTCACTTGATTGAAGGGGCAAAACAGGGAGTCATACACATGCATACATATACATACCTCGCGGGAAATGCCATCGGGTTTTCTCTGGGAGTCCTTCTTGGGTTGGGATTTCTTTTCTTGCGTTATTGGCAAAGGAGTTTTGGGCAATCCTAGAATGTCCTTGGCGTCCATAGCCAATCCTAAAGAAACTTTAGGGTTTTTTGTTTCTATCCTTTTTGTGTAGTCAGATTCGCGAGCATTTCCAACACACGGCACATGAGGAACTCAATTAGGGTTTCAGCGTCTGTAAATTAGTTTCAGAACATCAGGATTGAGGAATTAGGGTTTATGATCGATCGAAACTCGAAAAAGCACGCAATTTTGGAGTGAAATTAGGTATAGTTTTCGAGCGCGAAAGTGGAAGTCGGAGGAATGGAAGTGAAGGTTTGGGTCACAAACGGGTGAGTCACAAGTCATAGACGATTTGTGGGCTCAGTTGAGCCAGAAGATCAACCCACTAATCTGGCCAATATG
This sequence comes from Manihot esculenta, assembly GCF_001659605.2. Taxonomy (NCBI): domain Eukaryota; kingdom Viridiplantae; phylum Streptophyta; class Magnoliopsida; order Malpighiales; family Euphorbiaceae; genus Manihot; species Manihot esculenta. The sequence goes on from NC_035165.2 coordinate 798,936, forward strand.
GGCTTCATAAAATGGTATACATGGGCTTTTTACTGGTCACTGCGACTCTAGTATAATCAATGAATGAAAAAGCCGAACTATATTTCTTTTATTTTTTTTTTTAATTTCATTTACTAAACTATTAGTGAATTCGTAATCATAGCACCAAGTAAAGAGGAAAGATTAGGCAGCACTCTCTATATGTATTGCCAATTTCAATTTCAACAAACTATGATAAAGAAAAAGGTCATGATATTTTGATCCTGGGAAAGTTAGGTTAAGTACGAAAACAATAACAACTCAAAACGAGGGATGGAGCCTAATTTAGGCCAATTTAAGGTTCTTATTACTTGGGGAAGATTTCCTGAATTGCATAAATATGGTTTGGTGAAATCCCATTTCCTAGTTTGACGTATTTTTCATGATAATCAATCTAAACGGCACAGTAAATGGGCCTCATGACTTAGTTTTTCCAGAATACACAAGCCCAGTTTTGGTTGAAGTTCTCTGGAAAAAAGCACAAAGATTTCTTGTACCAATGAAGCAAGGAAATGAAAATCTTGAGGTTGCCCACCGCTTCTTGACCGCAGTGAGTAAGGAAGGATATTAGATGACCAACTACTCACTCGAAAAAACTTAAATGGCACGAATTGCATGGAGAGATTTCACGTCTTTGCTGTTTCTGATGCCAAATTTATATATTAATCATCTTCACAATTGGCATGAACAAGCTACTTACTGTTTTGTAATATATAAATTAATTCATGTGGGTATATATATACAAGTCGTGTTTCTGTGAAGAGCTAGTAATTTCAAGTACTTGGAGATGGCTTCGTTGCTGTTATTGTTGGAGGCTCTAGTGAGATGCAGGAAGGATGATACTCTTCCAAGGCCGGAAAAGAAGGGCAGAAATTTCAAGACTACTGAGCAAAGCATCACAAGCACACAACAAAGTAGCACTGAGCAGCAAGCCCATGTATCGAGTTTTGGGAGCCGAGGTGAGGATGTAAGGACCTGGAAGCTTGCCAAGTTTTGCAACTGGCCTTAGCAACAAGTTGTTCTTCCACAGCTCCATCTTTTTCAATTCAACTGTGCATAACTGTACGACTGCTTGCATTTACACTTTGTTTTAAGACCCAACATATTTACACAGGAAATATTTATTTGTCTTTATGATAAATTTGATATGAAATGGGAAACCAATGGTCAAATAAGCTTTTTTAGTCATTTTATTAAGAAAACTGCTAATAGTTACTGTTTTGTGGTCACTTTTATTTGTCAATTGAGTTGCCATTTTATATATACTATTTTACATGTAATATATAATTTTGCCTTGGAATTCTAACTGCTTAAAATTTATAATAATATTTGGCTTTCTTAATTTCCATTTCTTACTTTCCCTTAATCCAAACACGTTAAAATCACATAAACTAGTTTAAATCGTGCGCCCAAGTTTGAACACTAATTGGCAGAGAGTATTAAACGTAAGCAATGACTGCATCGCTTATTCATTTCTAGAAACAATAAAATATTAAATCCAACAATAAAATCCCACTAACTCATAAATTCCTTTGCCAAAAGTCTCCCAACCAAGAAATAAGATCCTTCGGCTGCTAATATTTTTCTAATCTCCTGTTTAGTGGTTATTACATCTCCCACTCTACACATCAAAGATTGCTAGTCAATACTCTGTTCTAAAATTAGTTTAAATTTCAAAAGATTTGTAGTAGTTGAAAATTTTATACTCATTGAAAATTTTATTTATGAGAATTTTTTACTGTTACAGTTTTGATATTTAAATCTAATATTAAATCTGACTGTTATGATTTTATTATATTATCTCAAGATTTTTATAATAGCTTATAACGGTCTTTTTATACTATAAATAGTCTCTATCTTTACAAAAAATGCACTCCCAGTTTTCTACTTTATTCTTACTCTTTTCTATATTTTCTGTTGATTTATAAATTAGAGATAAATTCTTGTTGTTTTGATTCTGAAAATTAAATTTCAGAATGATCTGTTGAATCCTGGGGGATTACAAAATAAATCTTTAAGGACAATGTCCAACACGATTCATTTTATTATTTTTATCATATTTTTTCAACAATTTTAAAGATTTATAAACTTTATATAAATGAAACCAAACGTTGTCACTGTCTCTACTTCTGCACTGTCTGCTTCCAATGACATTGTCACTGCCTCTACTTTGCTCTGCTTCCTGCCGTCGCACTTTCTGCTACTGTAAATGGTGGGTCTCTTCTGCCTTCTATTCCATACGCCAAATCTTTTCCTGACATCTCCAAAATTGAAGATACAAACAGGATGGAATTTAAAACTGCAAAAGGTAAAGAGCTGGCTATAAGAGAAACCTTGTACAAAGAAAAGTGCATAAATCAAATAACAGGTACGAAAATAATAAACCTGATTACAAACCTAAGTTTAATAATCTCACCTTTAAAAAGAAAAGGACATTATTTTGTATGTTGTAAGCTGAGTCATTATGCACCTCAGTGTAGGAATAAAGTGATAAATGGCAATCCTCTTAAATCAAAAGTGAATTTAGTTGAAGGAGATGATATTATTACTGTGATCATTTCTCAAACTTTTCTTGTAGCTAATGTGCAAGAATGGGTAGTAGACTCTAGTGCTACTAGGTATATCTGTACAAACAGAAATACATTTACCTCCTACACTACAGTGGGTGAAAGAGAAATACCTTTAAGTTTTTCTGAAACTATTAAATCTTTTAAAACTCCTTTTTGGAAAAAAGCAATTAAAACTGAAATTGATTTTATTACTCAAAATCGTACCTGGGCTTTAGTAGACTTGCCTCCGGAAACTAAACCTATTGGTTGTAAATGAATTTTCAAAAGGAAATATAATCCAGATGGGTCAATTGAAAAGTACAAAGTAAGACCAGTAGCAAAAGGTTTTTCTCAAAAACAAAATATAAATTATTTTGACATTTTTGCTCATGTAGCTAGAATTTCTTCTATTAAAGTATTAATTGTTTTAGCTTCTATATATAAACTTGTTATTCATCAAATGAATATTAAAACAACTTTTTTAAATGGATACTTAGAAGAAGAAATTTATATGGTACAACCTGATGGTTGTATTATTTCTTATCAAGAAAACAAAGTTTGTAAACTTCTTAAATCCCTATGTGGTTTAAAATAAGCCTTCAAACAGTGGCACGAGAAATTTGACCAAGTTTTGTTGTATGATAATTTTACCTCCGTTGAATGATGATTTTACCTCTGTTGAAATTGATAAGTGTGTATATACAAAACTTATAAATAATGAATCTGTAATTATTTATTTATATGTGGATGATATACTTATTTTTTGTACGAGTTACGATGTAGTTTGTAAATCAAAAGTTTTCCTTGCCTCTAAATTAGATATGAAAGATATGGGAGAAGCAAATGTGATTTTGGGAGTTAGAATCATAAGGAAGAATGATAGTCTAATGCTATCACAAGAGTATTATGTTGAGAAGTTTCTAAAGAGTTTGGATATTTTAATGTCAAATCAGTGAGTACTCCTTATGATCCTAACTGTCAATTAAAGAAAAATAGAGGTGACTCTGTTGCTCAATCTGAATATGCACAGATCATTGGGAGTCTGTTGCATTTAATGAATTTTTCATGATCTTATATAGCTTATGTTGTATGTAGATTGAGTAGGCATACATATAATCACAATGATAATCATTGGGCTGCATTAGTTAGACTAATGAAATATTTTAGAGGTATCATGAACTATGGTATCTTATATAGTAAATTTCCTATTGTATTAGAAGGATACAGTGATGCTAACTGGATTTCAAATTCAGATGAGATAAAATCCACTAGTGGTTATATATTCACTCTAAGAGGTGGTGCAATTACATGGAAATCAACAAAACAAAATATCATTGTTAAATCCACTATGGGGTCAAAGTTTATTGCTCTAGAATTAGCTGAAACTGAAGCTGAGTGGCTATAAAACTTTTTAGCAAATATTCCGTTAGGAATAAAACCAATACCATCTACATTAATGCGTTGTGATTGCCAAGCGGCAATAGGTATTGCAAAGAATAAAACTTTCAATGATAATAATATACATATTCGTCTAAGACATAATGTTATTAAGCAGCTGTTGAAAGATGAAACTATTTCCATTGATTATGTGAAGTCAGAAATGAATTTGCCCGATCCTCTGACTAAACCTTTAGGGAGAAAACTAATAGATGAAACATCGAGGGAAATGGGACTTGAGCCAATTTGAAATTAACAGTGATAGAAACCCAACCTTTGTGATTAGAGATCCCATAAAAAATATTCATATGGGTAATAACAAGTCACTTGTTAGTTCTTTAGCACTATATATCCCTTCCAATGGTGTGAGAAATGTTAAACTGCATTAATGAGAGGATGAGATGAAAGCTCTTAGTGATATTCATATCCCTTATGAGTGGTGTATAAATTGCAGTATACACTTGATGATATCACTTATATAAGTGTGGAGTGGAGCCGCTTCTATGAGATTGTGGCATAATCTTTAGAGTATTTATGAACTACCAGGTGCGCACATGGCTTATTAGTGCAAAACAGCGTTGACAACAAGATCTGTGGAGTGTTATGAGATTGATGGGATATTGGCATACAAAAAAGAGTTTTTGGTTCATAGAAATAAAAGTTTCACCAATTATTCTGTATGTTAAGTCTTATTAATCTAAGTCTGGTTCATAGTTCAAAAGACACCAGATTCAAAACATATACACTAAATTTCTAAATTTAGTAATGAAAAATCTTTTGAAATATGTGGGGGATTGTTATAAAATTAGTTTAGATTTCAAAAGATTTGTGGTTGTTGAAGATTTTATGATCGTTGAATATTTTATTTGTGAGATTTTTTGCGTGTTGCAGGTTTGATATTTAAATCTAATATTAAATCTGATCGTTATGATTTTATTATATTATCTCAAAATTTTTATAACCGCTTATAATAGTCATTTTTTTCTACTATAAATAGCATTCATCTTTACAAAGAATTGCATTACCAGTTTTCTACTTTTTTTTATCTTTTTTTTTTTATATTTTTTGCTGGGTTATAAATTAAAACTAAATTCTTATTATTCTGATTTTGAAAATTAAATTTTAGAAAAATCTGCATAATTCTGTGGATTACAAAATAAATTTTTAAAAATAATATTAACACGATTTTTATTATTTTTATCCTATTTTTTAAATATATTAAAATTGCAAATTTTTTTTTGTTTGAATATAATTATATTACCCCACGAAACCACCAAATTTGATGTGACCATATATAATTTATTGCACAAAAAATGATCATGAGTGCAAGGATGCCCATTTAATCTGGAATACGGCAGCAGCACACAAGTAACTTGTGCAATTGAAACTTCTTGCTTTGGTTTTGTTTTGTTTTGTATTCCAGGCTTTAAATCATTTATTTAACATTAATTTGGGTCATTGTATTGAATTGTTAACATTCACCAATATTGATTGTGTCCAATAAAGAGTCGTGCCAATTAGTGCTTCAGTCTTCCAGCGTCAATCCCATCACTGTTTACATTCTATGGATTTTTTATTCACCATTTTTCAAATTAAAATTTTTTAAATGGGTCTATTTCATCATGTATCTAATGAGCGAATTATATAAAAAATAATGCATCAAAAATTACAAATTCATGGATTATACTTAATAAGTTGGTATCAAATGGTTGATGTGTTATATTCATATATCTTTATACATAAGATTGTTTTCAATTAAATAAGTGTAGTGTTAGCTAATTTTAATTTTGAAATGTTCACACACTTGATGAGTCACTTAAACTACTTCAAAAATCATAATCCTAATTACATTAATATCACATTAGCTGCTGCTGTAGAAACCAAATATTTTCCTCATTCCACAAACTCTCCAATGACTCTCCACCATTTACTATATTGCTCTGCATCTCCATCTCTATCCACCTATCTGATTCTCCTTCTGGGTATAAACCCGACACATTTTGTACACTTGTGGGATTTTGATACTCGGTCACGTCTGACACTGGAGAAACCTGGGTGTCTAAGGACTCCAACGAGGATCCTGATGGCTCTGGCATCACCAACTCAATCATGGGGTTGTTTATTTCTCCAGTTTCATTGCTTATAGGGACACCATTGTGGTTGATGCTACTGTAGTTGGAGTGACCCGTGGAAGATCCAGATGCTGCTTGAATTCGCTCTACTAAGCGAGGCATCCAAATATAGCGCATGGCGTCTCTGAATTGTTTACTATTAACATCGCATTTCAGTTGCTTTGCTTGCTTCTGGACTCTAGTTCTCCAGTAGTTCTTGATTTCATTGTCTGTTCTGCCCGGCAAATACTGTGCTATTTTCGACCACCTTTAAAGTTCCAAGGAAGAGCGAAAAATCAGATAAGGCGAAGAAAGAAGAGCCGGTAATCTACTAAATCTCAATAAATACAGAGTTAGCTGGTAAAAGAAAACACGTAATTAAATACCTATTGCCCCAGCGAGAATGGAGTTCAAGAATCAAAAGCTGTTCTTGGAGAGTTATGTTTCCACGACGAACATCCGGCCGCAAGTAGTTTAACCATCTTAATCTACAGCTTTTACCAGTCCGTTTCAATCCTGTGCAGTCATGATCCACAGATTCAGGATTAAAAAGAAAAAAGAACTATAGAAACTTTAAAGCCATAGATTGCTACTCATGTATGTATAGTGTGTGAAGAAAAAGGCAAAAAGGTGAAAGATGGTCACCTGCACAGCGAGCAGCGGCGTTCCAGCCTCCTTCGCCATGGATGGCAACGTACTCTGCAAGTATGGCGTCCTCTTCCACAGTCCATGGACCTTTCCTTATATCAGCATCCTCTTCATTCTGGTAAGTTGCACAACCATAATTTCTCACTTGAGCACCCATTTCTCCAATCAATATGGATACACAGAGAGAGAGAGAGATTGATACGAGAGTGGGAATTACAGATTTCGGTAAAGGAAGACAGAGAAGATTAGGTTTTGGATTTAAGCTTGGAGACAGATAGATAGATAGATAAGAGAAGTTTGCGTGTCATATATATATATATAGCTCGTAGCTAGTGAGGTAAAGATGGCAACAAGAAGACTATGACCATACAAAGTAAACGTGTGGAGGCATGCCTATTGCCTAAGTACAGATTAACTCTATATTTAAATATAAAAGTATAATGATGGGTTCATTTTAAAATTTGGGGTTTGACTCTTTGACTTTTCAACTCTCTGAAACACGCACACTGGAACAGGCAAATCAA